>NC_079446.1:28376090-28501090 GCF_903798145.1 Danio aesculapii | reverse complement strand
GTCTGACCAGGAGCATGTAAATAAAAGTGAATTGGAAAGACACTGTCCCTGCTGTGAAGCATGGTGATGCCTAAATCATGCTGTGGGGAAGTTTTTGCATCAGACCCTGAGGGCTAGTAAGGCTTGTTGATGGGTGAAATATATGCAGCAAAAAACAGGAAAATCCTGGAGGAAAACCTGATGGAATTTGCAAGACACCTGCAACCTGGAAGATCTATTTTCCAACAAGACAATGACTTGAAGCATAAAGCCAGATCTACACAAAGATGGCTTAAAATTAACAGAGTTAATTCCATGGAGTGACCAAATCCCCAGTCCAGATCTTAAGCCAACAGAGAATTGAAAAAGAGCGTTCATTGAGCGTGAAAAAGCCTGTCCACTCACGATCTCCTCGCAACCTGACAAATTCAGAGAAATTGGGAAAAATTACAATGCTAGATGTGTACAAAGTAGGTCCTGAGCTAAAGTGCACACACAAACAAAACCCTTCACACACTGAATGTTGATCTTTCTGTGTGAACGCAATCACATACTGGGTCTGAGATGGGGACCTAAAGCATAGTAGCACATCAGCGATAAGTCCATGTGAACAGAAGACAGGACAAATGTTATAATACTGTGTCCTAACTACATGCGATGAGAAAAGTTTCCAGCAACAAGCAATTTGTCTGTCTGCACCAGACACGACAGAAACATTTAAATACCAGAGACACTAAGGAGCACACTAAACTCCCAACAAAGTTGTAATGTTTACAATCTAATTAATAAAACTTTAACATTATTAAAATTACATGCTCAGTCACTAATATTTTGGTAGTTGTTTTTATTTTCAAGATCTGAGGTAAACTATCTGCTGCTGGTTGAAGCATGGCAATAATTGTCATGTAAAATTGTATTCAATCTCAAATTGATAAACTTTAATACTGAACAAAGAACATAATCAAGACCTGGGGTGATCATTGTCATAGTAGTTTATGCTGTTGTTCAGCCACGTCATCTCAGAAATAGAAACAGTTTCTAAAATAGAAATGTTGCGCATCGCCATCTGTCAACTCCTTTTGACATTGAAAAGATGCTTTTTAAAGTGTATTTAGAACAGAGTCTAAAGGGTTTGTCATAGTAATCACATAGCTATCAGCGGATTACAGGACGTGTGTGATTACAGAAAAACAATGGCAGTGTGACTGAACAAAATCAAACCATTCCTGGACACATTATTAGTTCATTTGCCAGAATCTCAGTGTGAAAGAGACTGTAGTGTGGTTCACACGCGCGAAAAATAAATTGAATTCTGACATCAAAAACAAACAGTTCTGCAGCAAATCTGTGAATATCAAAGACTTCATTAGCACCTTCGCTACAAAAGACTAAAGTTTCCGACATGCTGCAGCAATACAGCAGCGAATGAAACATTCACCAGTCCATTACCAAAGCTACTCTGCCCTCAGTCCAATGCTACCACATTCATAATTCACACTTTTATGCATTTTCCTTGTTCAAGGTGCTTGCCTTTTTTTTTAAGTACAAAGGTGAGTTTTGCTTCACACACATTCTAGTGTAAGCGGCTGTCTTCCCACTCCTGCTTAATCAATGTACTTTTAACTACCACCCATGATTGGTGAGATGTTGTCCTATACAGACAGTAAGGATGTTGATAACACTGAGAAAAACAATTCAATGTAAATGTGCCACTAGCAGTCTGAGTAAGTACAAACATGATTGATTTAAGAAGAACAGCAAATCCTTTCTAAAGGATAAATGCCTTTCTGTCACAGAAATAAATAATGATGCGATATCATTAATATACAAATATGTAAATGCATAAATTAAGTATTCACAGCTATGAAGCACCCTTAGCCAGGCCAACCAAGATGTAGATGACTTTCTTCCTTCAGTTGAAAAGTAAAGATATTAGCTGAAACGGTTTATAAGACGCAAGTCAACAGCCACTTCATAAGACTTCAATATAAACAGGACCCACATGTATTCATTTGGCATTGTTTGCATGTGTTTTTTTTTTTTTTTTGACTTTCAAAGTGCTGTCAGCCATTGACATGCATTTTTGGATCACCAAGGACCAAAGCTTTAGCCAAAAATCTCCTTTAATGTTCTACTGGGAAAGAAAGGCTAGATGGCTTATGGCAGGTGAGAAAGAGCTAATTTATCCTGCTACTCTAAGAAGACAGTTAGCCAAAAATGAAAATTATGTCATCATTTACTCAAGTCAGTCCAAATCTGTATGCCTTAGGCATGCTTACATTAACCGATTAACCATTAACCGAAAGGATGCATTTTTAACCGATTAATGGTATCCGTTATAAGATTACATTTTTAAAAATTTTGTAATTTTAAAATTTGCTGCATAATAACACACGATAACACGTACAACTACAAAAGTATTTTGCCAAATAGGCAAAATGAAAGGAGCTAAAAGAAAGACATTGCTGGTCACAGTTTGACAGACGAGTTGATGCCAAACCAGCGTTGATGACCTCTCTCCTGGATCGGTGTCTTGGCACAAGTAGAGAAATAAACCTGCAAACTTTCTAAAATGTCCACTGCTTTGCAAACAAGCCGGCCACAAGTCGAAGCGTCTGGATTTTTCTTCATCAGAGTGCACTCCGCACCACAACAGAAACATGATTTAGTGTACAACCAACAATAAAACCTTTTTTTTTTTTTTTCGAAAATTGTTATTAATAGCTCTTATAAAACATCAGTTTTTTTAAAATGGCCAACATAGCCTAATCTACAAATCAAACAAATCCAATGATGTACGCTACATGATTTTTGCATAATGATATCACGCACAAAACTGAGACTTTCATTTTATAGCTATGTAAACTATGAAACATATATGCAAAATAATGCAATACTATATGTAAAAAACAAAAGTGTTATACCGTATGCTATAGTAGCAGTGCCCATACTTTAAAAAAAAAAGTCAACATATGCGCCTTGTTGTTTGTCTCCTTTCATGCGCAGCACGTGCCCATGAACCGCGAGTGAGACAGAGAAAAAGAAAGCACAGAAGCTCTAAGGTAAAATCAGATGCTAAACTAATGACTTCTATTAAAAATGTTGACAGAGGTTTGTGACGTAAGAATTACAGCGAAGCAATAAATAAATGCATATTTTCCATGGGGCAATCGATTTGAGCCTGCTAATTTTATTTGATGTAAAAAATAAAACCCTATGCCGGTTCTTAAAAAGGATTCAGTCAGTGTTTTCATTTTGTAATCTAAATTTGTATTTGTAATCTAAATAGGGCCTATTTATTTTATTCTTTTTATATAGTTTATTCTTTTTTTCTATGGTGTAGGAAACATTACAGGTGCGTGAATATGTTCTGTTGTTAATATGATCTGTATGCTGCTGTTCATATGATTTTTAAAATGCAATATTTAATGTGTCACACAAAATAGACAATTCTTTTTTTTTTAATTAAATAATAATTTTATATTAATCTGACCGGTTAACAGTTAAAATTCGATTAACCAGCGTCGGTTGACAGTTGAAAAAATTAACCAAAATGCAAAAGCATCCCTACTATGCCTTTCCGTGAAAATGACTGTAAAAGTTAGAATTTTTGGGGTTGGTTTTCTGTTTTAGTAATGTGCATGTGTAAAAAATTTAAAAAGAGCGTAAAGTGAAAATCTGACTGCAGTCCACAGCCAGTAAAACAAACAGGAAAGCACGAGGTTTTGCCACACATTGGTGTATGAACTCTGCTACTCTGATTTCTGCATATGTCAGTTCATTGTGGAAATTCTGAATCGTGAGATCACAGCAAACCTGGTCTCCTTGAACAAAGAGATGAATTGCTCATAAAATATGCACGGCTCCATGTTCATATGTTTACTTTGGCCACACGTCGCACCTTGCCGCGAAGCTCTGCGCTGTTACAACAAAGACATTTGTTCTGCATCTGCTCAGAACAATCCCAGTAATTACAGCTCAGTTTCCTCCACAGTTTTGATCCCTAATTGGGAAAAGCCACGAATTTCTGGCCACACACATTTCGTTTGAGCACAGTGCAGATAGGTGAACGCTCTCCTGTGAGCAATCACTACAAAGTCACCGACCAAGGAGTTGAAGGAGAGTTTAAGATAGCAATCTTTTCTCTGGCTATGTTTGCAAGTATGGGATATACGTTGCGTCAATATGTGTGTGTGTGTGCATGCAGTGATGTTGACATGGTTCTGATTGACCGGAAATGTTAAATAAGCATCTTTGCTCTGAAAAGGGTCTCCCTCCCCCTTTCTCTCACCACATGTGAAACCACACAACGTCATGACAACTGCCAAAATAAACCTCAGCATCCTCCAAAAGGAGAGCGTGTGTGTGCGCTTCCCTGCCGTGCAACACGTCCATGCAGCAGCGTATTTAATAACCTTTCGCAAAATCTCTGAAAGAATGTGTTCAGTGACACCACAGAAATGAATTTTGACTGCCAACAGCTACACTATAACCATCACATGATTCGGAGCGATCCCCTAAATTTCACTCCAGAAGTTTTAAGTTTAAAGTCAAATATTTTGATGAGGAAAAAATGTTACTTGAGCAGAGAAGCGTTTTCTCAACTTCTGTATTTAACTTAACCCTTTCTTGGACACTTTTAAAGCCACTGAGGAATTTGACAGTAGCATATGGTCGTAACACTGTTATTTAGAATTTTTGGTTACATCCTTTAATTCTGCTGTTATGTTAAAAAGCCACATTAACTGCAGCTAAAACTGAATCTCAGTTCACCTTTAGTGCCTAAAGAAGAGATGCCCAAACTAGGGCCCGTTGGCAAAAGTTGGCCCATGGTAACCTTTTATTTGGCCCACAGTCCCATCTGAGAAGAGAGGAAGAATGATGGGCATAGTTTAATTTAATATTATAATATTCATAAATTTTACTTCAGCTTAAACCCTTATTTATCAGGGGTCACCACAGCGGAATGAGCGGCTATTCGAATAGGGTCTGTCTGCGGACTGCAAGACAGGGGCGTAACATAAAGAGGCCTTAGAGCTGTAACTTGTTGTGGTACGTTAGAGATGTAACTTAAAGTTGAAGACCCACATGTCAAAACTATGTTGTCGGCAGATGGCATTGTACATCAGTTATTAACATCTACACCTACTCCACACCTAAACCCAACCATCACATTTGTTAATGTCTACACCTTCCCCAACCCTAAACCCAACTATCACAGTTATTAATGTCAATAAAAGGGGTAACCAATCTTATTCCTGGAGGTCCGGTGCCCTGCAGGGTTTAGCTCCAACTTGCCTCTCAACACATGCCTGGGTATTTCAAGTATACCTAGTAAGACCTTGATTAGCTTGTTCAGGTGTGTTTGATTAGGGTTGGAGCTAAAATCTGCAGGACACCGGACCTCCAGGAACAAGTTTGGTGATGCCTGGTCTATACCTACCACAACCCTAAACCCAACCATCAATATTATTAACGTCTACACCTTCCCCAACCCTAAACCCAACCATCACGGTTATTAACGTCTATACCTACCACAACCCTAAACCCAACCATCACATTTATTAATGTCTACACCTTCCTCAACCCTAAACACAACCATCACAGTTATTAACGTCTACACCTACCACAACGCTAAACCCAACTATCACAATTATTAACGTCTACACCTTCCCCAACTCTAAACTCAACCATCACAGTTATTAACGTCTATACCTACCACAACCCTAAACCCAACCATCTTCCTCTTTGAAAACTGCCAACAATTACAGCGGAGGTTTATTGTCTTGTGGACCAACATTCTATCGCTCCACACTCTAAACCTAATACGTTTTTCCACAAAAATTGCATTTTTAATTACTAAGGTGGGTGAAGATTCATACGTTAGCATGGTTTAGGAAAGGCTGTTTACATTTGTGCAAAATGTACCTTTATCATAGTGTATGCTTTTAGTTTTAAACCGTTAATAGATATAAGGGAGCTAACGTATATAATAAAAAATGTTTAAATACATGTATAATATGTAATTGTATAATAAATATGCTATGTAAAAAAATATTTGATGAGAGTGAACCTGGACCTTTAGTTATTCCGTACGTACATGGATGAATATCTTAAGGGAGGGCAACAGGCTTCATTTGACTCATGCACTGTGTAAATGTATAACATGTTAATACTGCTGAAATATGCATGGTTCAATGGAATCTTGATAACTGCAAGTTATGCCTAAAACTTACTACAAGTCACGCCCCTTCATCTTACTCCCCCGTCTTGCAGTCCGTAGACAGATACACTTGAACTATTCCAGCACATGTCATACACTACAGACAATTTAGTTCACCCAATTCTCCTATAGCTCATGTTTTTGGACCGTGGGGGAAACCGGACCACCTGGAGGAAACCTACATGTGCATGAGGAGAACATCCAAACTCCACAGACTCCACAGATCTGAATTGGCCCAGCCGGGACTCAAACCAGCAACATTCTTGCTTCGAGGTGATCGTGCTAACCACTGAGCCACCGTCCCGCCCTATATTATATACTATCTTGTAATATAGTTTGGTATAATTACCTTCAGCCCACGACTCTCAATGATATTTGGTTTTTGGCCCTTCATATGAAAAAGTTTGGGCACCCGTAATACCCCTAAAGGCACAATATGAAAGATTTTTTTCATTAAATTATACAAAAAGTACTAGAACGACATTATACTTTTTGCTGACTTTTGTGCTTACATTGTCCTAAATGTTTTAAAGAATGTTCAAATCTCAAAAAATAAGCTATTCTAACTATACCTACCACAACCCTAAACCCAACCATCACAATTATTAACGTCTACACCTTCCCCAACTCTAAATCCAACCATTACAGTTATTAACGTCTACACCTACCACAACCCCAAACCCAACCATCACAATTATTAACGTCTACAGCTTTCCCAACTCTAAACCCAACCATCACAATTATTAACGTCTACACCTTCCCCAACTCTAAACCCAACCATCAGTTATTAACGTCTATACCTACCACAACCCTAAACCCTAACATCACAATTATTAACATCTACACCTTCCCCAACTCTAAACTCAACCATCACAGTTATTAATGTCTATACCCACCACAACCCTTAACTACAGTGGCCGGGAAGTGCAAAACAACATTGCAAAGTGTGAAACACTTTTACAAAGCTCAAAACAAATTTACATTTTGGAAAACATTTTTACCTATCATAACACACAATTACATAGGAAAAACGATTTTTACCAAGGACGAAACTAATTTACATTTTAGAAAAAAAAATTTATAAGACGCAAAACACTTTTTCCAGTGTGAAACAAATTTACAATTACAGATTCTTTACGCTTTATTTGACTCATGCACTGTGTAAATGTATAACATGTTAATACTGCTGAAATAAGTCAGTCTGGAATTGTTTGTACATGTTTTTTATTATGCATGGTTCAATGGGATCTTGATAACTGCAACTTACTACATGTCACGTCCCTTCATCTTACGCCCCCGTCTTGCAGTACGTAGACAGATACACTTGAACTATTCCAGCATATGTCATACACTACGGACAATTTAGTTCACCCAATTCACCTATAGCTCATGTCTTTGGACCGTGGGGGAAACCGGACTACCTGGAGGAAACCCACATGTACATGAGGAGAACGTGCAAACTCCACACAGACATCTCAATTGGCCCATCCGGGACTCGAACCAGCAACATTCTTGCTGTGAGGTGATCGTGCTAACCACTGAGCCACCGTCCTGCCCTATATTATACTATATACTATATTGTAATATAGTTTGGTATATTTACCTTCAGCCACGACTCTCAATATATTTGGTTTTTGGCCCTTCATATGAAAAAGTTTGGGCACCCCTAATACCCCTAAAGGCACAATATGAAAGATTTTTTTCATTCAATTTTTCAATTTCAATTTTGTTTACCCAATTCACCTACACCAAATGTGATTGGACTGTGAAGAAAACCGGAGCAGCAGGAAGAAACTCACGCGAATACAGGGAGAACATGCAAACTCCAGGGACTTGAACCAGTGCCCTACTTGCTGTGAGGTGACAGTGCTAACCACTGAGCCACTCTGCCACCCACAAGTAGCATTCTAATTGCTTATTATAATATATAATTATTTAATATGTATTTAGTATGACAAAACTCGCTGCTTCTTCCCTGCGTGATAATGAAGCAGTCAACTGTGGAATAATAAAAGCTGTGCTGCTTTTGTGTCACGTTGCTCTCGTCTCTCAGCCTTTTAGCCTTACTCTGCTTCATACAACTAAGCTAATAAGTTTTGAATACTTTATCTCATCCATGAACATGATTTCTGCAGGAGTCACATAGGATGTAATGAAGATGACAACACTCATGAATCCACACTCTGGCAGAGCATCATCAAAATAAGCCTTTGTTTGTTATAAATATGTGCCGACTTGTGGCAAAAGTTACACACTGTGGCTTTAAATCATGTACACACAAAGTTCGGTCAGAGTTCTGTTCAGTCATCCAATGTCAATGTCTTTATTAACTCTATAAACTGGGCTTGAGTGCAAAACCGCTTAATAAGCATCACTTATAATAAGTGGACATGGCAACACTTCAGGAGCACACTCTGCAAGGCATCCACCAGTGGTTTAGTTATAAAAATATAATAATAAATAATAAAAAAATAAAATATTCGCACAACAAAACTTGACTTGTAAGTTGCTGTAATATACAGTAGAAAATAAAGAAAATACCAAAACATTTTTAGAAAAACCATGGTGGTGTCTTTTTGGGAGCAAGTTGTGTTCCGTTTGAACACAGAATGATAATCTTGTACCCTATTATTTTTATTATTTACTTACTTCTGTATTTAATGTGAAAGAATGTGATTCCAGTACAAGTATGTGGCCAAAAGCCCTAAAGTGAAAAGTTTAACAAAAAAAAGCACACACACAATTCTGTCAAAATAAATGACTTCCTATCACCGAAGACAAAAATGTGATATTTTTAAGATTATCCTACCCTCTCTTTTCAGCATTATGAAGGCGAATAAAATAAAGTCATTAAACTACTTTTTATGATGAACACAACAAACATTCTCTGTTTGTGTCAATATATCTTTCAGAAACCTTTCTATACTTTCTTTGACAGTTTGTAGTAACACTGAAGATTAATCTAAAACACATCACGCTTGACAGTAAGCCAAGTTTAGTTTAGTTAAAATCACTCAAAAATGGGCTAGCTCAAGATCCAACCTGGCTGTCGCTCTTATTTCCAATATGTCTGATAGAATCCTACAGTAAAGCTGTTGCTAAGGCTGTGCGATTAATCGAAATGGAATCGCAGTCACGTTTTGAAACATTGCATTTAGCTAATCGCAAGAGGCTGCGATAAGAAATATGTATTATTTAATTTCCCCCACCTAGAGCAAATGCGTGCATGCCGACTGTGTGTGACAGTCTTATTAGCCAATTGAGTGAGCACACTTTCGTTCTGCCCAATCAGAATTGCGCAACCGAACTATGCGGAATGCCCACAATTAAAAAAATTAAATAAATAACACAAACAGGAAAGTGCGAACGAGTGGGATGATGGCATCTGCCGCTTCAGAAGCATTAATAAACCAATTAATATCAAAGAAAAATAGGACAACAGTAATATGGGAATATTTTGGTTTCAAAGTCACACAAATTAAAGTTTAATGTTTTGATAACTTCATGTGTATTTCACATGCATTCACAGCTGCAGGTATGCGTGTCATCTGTAGAGACTGACTAATGCTTTGTGTACTATAAAAATATGATTTGTCATTTCATTTTCACAGGACAGTTATATATAGATGCAATAGTTGCAGAATTTTAAAGAAGTTTAACAATTTAAATGTTCCTTACTGGATAATAAATCATTTAATGCGACTATACGCATGACTTTACGGAGAGCTTACGACCTACTAACTACGGTTTGCTTTAAGAACATGTTAAAGGAGTGGTCCACTACGATATCATATTTTAAACTTTAGTTGATGTGTCATGTAGCTGTGTGAACATAAACAGCATCTCTGAATGCGACTTCAAAACTGCGTGATGCTATCATGAATACAGGAAAGAAAAAAATACAGGAGAGCTCGCCTAACTAACGTAGTAGCAGAAAAATAAATCAAGGCTCACACAGGTCGCATTCCACATCTAGTGCTTTATTCTTCGGTCAACAGCATCACTGTATATTACAGAAAATAACTTAATTCGAGCATCAGAGAAAAAGAAACATCGGTCCCGCGCACATGCATTTCTTGTGTTACACGCTTCTACAGACAGTTCACATACAAACACATAGACACACACAATGGCGATCTCTCTTAAAGGAGCCGCACCCAATTTTCACACGTTACAGACGTTACGGGCATGGGGTTGACTGACTGTTTACACAAGCATGCGCGTGCTTGTGCGGGCGTAACGTGGGGCCTATCTGCGAATCGCAGCACAATATGACAGATGACCAATCAGAGTCACTAGAGGGCGGGCCTTTTGAAGGAACTAGGAAATATGCCAGTCGTTTTCATGTTAGCTGGGTAGCTATAATCAAAGTAAGATTTATGAAAAAAATAACGTGATTTCCTTCAAGTGAAACATAAGCACACATTGCTTTGCATCTTATAAACACAACCAAGCCTTTAAATTACATTATGGACCACCCCTTTAACAAATTTAGTTACAAATTAGTAGTTACAAAGCCCCTAGTGTGGACTTTACCTTCCAATTCAAGAAAGACCTTACAAACAGCTGGTACAACCCTACCCAGGAAATAACTAATGCCATAACGCACTACCTCGCTAAAGACACACTTTTTAATGCAGTGACCAAAGAGGGATTTAAAAAAACTCATTTAAATGTAGGATAGGACATATTCCGTCTCGCATCTATTTTAGCCATTGTAGAGTACCACAGCTCTACGCTTAACATTATGATATTTTGTGTAGCATCTGTGATAATTATTTTGTTTTAGACAATATAAGCTACAGAAAGGCTCTTATCAGCCATATTAGTGAGTGTTCTGTATTTTTATTTTAATTTATATATATATATATATATATATATATATATATATATATATATATATATATATATATATATATATATATATATATTTATTTATTTATTTATTTTTTTTTTAAGCTACAGTCTCCCTAATTTGAGTTCAACTTGTTTACAGAAAGGTAAGGTCATTTTATTTGTGCTTACTGTTTGCTCTAGAGAAATGAGTGTTTAATTTCTGAATTTTTCAAAACAAATTTAAATAAATGTTCAAGTTAATATTTTTTCAGTTCCTTTTTTAACAAACACTCACTGCGTTTCAGCAGTAAGGAGCTACAATACAGAATATTGAGCTGAAGCTTGACTACAAAATTAAAATCGCAAATCAAATCAAAATCAGATATTATATGTCCAAAAAAAAAAAAAAAAAAAAAAAAAAATCACAATTTAACATTTTCCCAAAATAGCACAGTCCTAGCTGTTGCCATTTCAGTCAAAAACCATGACAATCATCACCACCAACAACTGCAACTACTTTTGAATTTAACAAATTGCTAAATAAAATCTTCCTGACATCACTACTCATTCAGGAAATCCTGCACTGTAAATACAATGATGCTATGCTGTTATACCTGGAGCAAGTTTCCAGTATTGTGTGCAAAATTATGTGTAGCTTATTCAAGAAAATATTATTATTAACATTTGTAAAACAACACAGGACTTTTTACTTGTTTAAAATGCTTTGGTCAGGTATGTATATGTAAACAATTGACTACACACTGGTAAATTTACTTATGGTAGTCCAGCAATGATTAGTTACTAGATGAACTAGGCCTGCTTCACACTCCAAAAAAAAAATCACAAGCTGCAAGAATAATATTAATAGATTACAATTTCACACTGCCTGTCTATGTAGTGTTAGTGAATATAAAAAAACGTAGGTGTGAGAATTAGTTCAACTCTGAGTTTGTTTAACAAATTAAAACCCTTAAAGTTAAGGCAAATGCTTTGAAAACCTATTATATAATGTATATATAATATCAACAGTATATTGCTATGCAGCCTTTTACAAAACAAAACAATGCACTGGAGCACAATCCTCACATTATTGTTTGAAGAAAAAAAATAGGCATATGTCAGGTTGCCTAGAGTAACAGAAACTAACAACACTTTCTTGTACATACACTGTTGGTGTTAAAGCTATTCCTGTTATACTGTTGCTTTGCATGTTGCTTGAGCATGTGGTGTGAAGCGCTCCTTATTTTCGGTTCATTTCAGACTAGGACTGCGCGATATTGGAAATTTTACATTGCGATATTCTTTTACTCTGCGATATATATTACAATATAAATACAATTTCACCAGATGACTTAAATAGCTCTATTTGCAGAGTCATTACTTTAGACTGATTGGGATGATTTTGTAGGGGAGTGAAATAAAAATATCTTTTTAATATATACATATAATAACCAAACTACAGTCATAAATAAAGACAATGGAGAAAATATTAAAGTGAAATAAACCGTGTTTTATGGTTTTCTAGAGAAAGTATAGCAGTATTCAGGTACAGAAATAAAATAATCAAATGTAAAAACACTGCAAAGTAGGGATGTCCAGATCTGATCACATGATTGGAAATTGGGCCCGATCACGCAGTTTCAGACTCGATCGGAATCGAACGTTATCCCCAATATATATATTGTCATTATATTAAACACATGTATAGTTATGCGGTGGCACAGATTTAGATCTCTTTCTTGACTTCACACAGAAATAGCAATTGGTTAAATGCCAGCAAAGTAGAACACGGAAGCAGCTTAAAGCAGAAAACGAGTATGTCTGAGGTCTAGAGGTATTATAAAGTTGATGACGACAACATTGCCATAGAAAACTGTGTGATATGTAAACTTTAGATTGCCTGCCGGCTATTTTAATTCGAGGTACTAGTTGCTTTTTATATTAGATTTTTTTATATTTTCTGTTGCTCTAAAGTTCAAAAGTGAAGAATTTATGATATTTATTACTTGATTGTTCAAGCTACCTCACAGAAGTGCTCAGTTTGTTAACAGGTTCCTGAATGTTAAAACAAGGTGAATTAAATCAAAATTAAGGAACATTCTGGATCTGTTGCTTTGCTCTTTTTTATGTATTATAGAAGTATTGGATCTGGTTTCGGTATCAGTAGATCAAAATCAAATTACTTGGACTCGAGGGCAAAAAGCTTAATCGGACATCCCTACTGCATAGTCTGCATAGACAATTAATCTTTATTAAACTTCTTTATGCACAACTAAAATGCTTTAAACGCTCTTGCTCACGTAGTCACAGGCTTTAAAAACACATGCATGTTGATGATGATAAAATTTCCCTCTATTGTGGTTCAATTCTGCAGTGTCTAAACAAATCTTCTGTGTTTTGACCTGGGGTTTCTGGTCAACTATAATCCCAAATTAACAATGCATATCTTGTGGTGTGACTATTGCGGATGCACACATTGCGATATCGATGCTCAAACAATATATTTTGCAGCCCTATTTCAGACCACACAATGTAAACTAAAATATGAGTTTAAAGGTCTTAATGTTTTTTTTTATTAAAATAGCACAATAGCTGAATTTAGACACAACATTACATTAACAAAGTAAATCTCTCATTTAAATCGTAAAATAATGCATAACATAAGTAACATACACTGCGAAACAAACATTAAGACCTCCTATGCAAAAAGTGAGAGGAACTCCTAATATAAACAAAACACCAGCATGCAGTGTGTCACGTCGTCATCACCACACAAGTTTTAACATTATGCTTACACAAGCAGGACTGCAGGGAAGCAATAAATAGTAGAAAATGTCTAACATTTTTTTATTTCCCTTCATTTATTCTTCCTTTTACTTCCATTCAATTTTTACTAACATGATAATGGGGAATTGTTACAGTATAATAACACAGGTATGTCAACACTCATAGCACCTGTTGATAACAATGAATGTGAGACGTTATCCCAAAGCCAGCATTGAAATGTACAAGTTTCGTCCCGATTAAGCATATAAAATGCTTTAATGTGATTTATACGTTTGTATATAATGTTATTATTAATATACGAAGGAAACATCTTGAAATGCAGTTAAAGAGATACGCAGCGTCTCTGCATTTACAAGGCACGCAGACATGCAAATTCACTGCATTTATAATTGGGTGGATGATGTTATTACTTTATGTTTAATGCTTTATATCACTTTTAAAACCGCTGTTGAATGAGAACTGCATGCGTACAGATATGAATCGCTCCGTGTGAATCCGAACTTTGCTATGTTATTACGAACTTATGGTTGCAGTTTCTGAGTTTAAGCTTTGTTTTTATTTAGTTTGACGCTCGGTGATGTGTTTTGTTCTGCATAAACACATCCTCGAAGGCCCTGGCCTGTGATCGCTCTGTGATTCCTATTGGTTGACAACAAATTCGTAACACGACTGCACGGTGAGCCTATTGGGTTCCTCTTTTCTGCACGAAATAACCGAAATAACAGAACATCTTATGGCTCACCTTCCAGAAATGTCTTCCGGCTCGATCAGAGGACTCTTGGTTAATTTGCAGCATGCGTCTCATTAATTAGGTGAGTAGATCGACACATCTTCATAACTGTTTCTCCACAGCCATTTTTGGACGAGACCTCGAATCCTACAGAGTGGGTGCTGTTGAAGTGGAAATGAAGAGACCTTATGTCAAACGCATTACAGTACACATAACATTATATTGTATTTAATCCGAAATCAAATATTCGTAGAGGCAAACAGTGCTTTTTAAAAAAAAACAGCATAGATTTCCTCACAATCTATAATAAAGTCTCACAACCACCCCTATTAAGAAAAATGGTACGGCTGAGGCAACACCGGTTGACTTCTGTGAATGCAGCCAATCGGCAACGAGGAAAATGTCACTCGCCAATCAGAGCACTGCCTACTCTGTGACGAGTGTACAGTCGGTGTTTTTTTATCAGATTCAAGGAACTGCGGGAAATCTGAGGGATTATGCTGTAATCTCCTTCACGCATGTAAAGGGGAATTGCACCCAAACAATACTAATACAGCAAGACTAGCAAGAGTTTTTTCAACGGGGATGTATAACGTTGCGTGTTTAACCTAACATATTTAACTACAATTTTATTTATCTAGAAACTGGATAAATGCTGAAGCTCCTGACAGAGTGAAAGTGAAGGCATGAACAGTAAAAGTCTGGAGGTAAACAAACGAGGAGTGTCAGATTTATCAATCTCACTCATCAGCAGCTACTGTGGTGTGTGTGGTAAACTGGCTGTGTATTGCTCAGTTTATTCTGTTTGTACAGACATTGCACAATCACTGTAGACTACATGTAAAGGGACATTTATTTCTGTCTTCTTGTAAATTAAGAAGATTACCACCATAGAGGTGTAAAATGACGACATAATTAAGCCATTTATTATTATTTCAAATCGTTTTTGTAATTGTAATAATTATAATTTATGAAAATAGTTTACTGTTTGACTGAAAACCACACAAGTGTGAATATTACATTTTTACATATTACATCATCACAGCAAGCTTCAAAATCAAGGTCTGTGCAATCAAATGTTAAATCAAAGTACAACGTTAATTCTTTTGGTCTTAAAGGTCTAGCCAACACCAAATGATTAATGACCTAGAACAGGGGTTCCCAAACTTTTTGAGCCTGTGATCCCAAAAACTAACAATTCCAGTGGCTCACAATCCTCACTAACCCTAACAATCAATCTTGTTACGTTATATTTTTGGCATTTTGCTATTATTATATAGGACAGTGCAAAGTGAAAAAGAAATCAGTGAGAGGAGAACAGTGTTTGGGAAAAACTCAAGCTGGGACTCCAAATTGGATTGTTCAACGTGTTGCTATATGCCAAAGCACTTCCCTCAAGTGTATGACTAACTCAACAAGTGATCTTGTACCAAACAAAAACTTATTTTAAAAAGTGAATATCTGAAAAAAATATTGATTGGTATTTACACCAGAATAATCCTCTCTTTTAGAAAAGGAAAAACTCACATTTTTAAATCCAGACAATTGTATTTATATACTCTCACTGGCCACTTTGTTAAGTACAGTTTACTAGTACTGGGTTGGATCCCTTTTAACTTCAGAACTGCCTTAATCCTTGGTGGCATAGATTCAACAAGGTACTGGAAAGATTCTTCAGAGATTTTGGACTATATTGACATGATAGCATCATGCAGTTTTGCAGATCTGTCGACTGCACATCCATGATGCGAATCTCCCGTTCCACCACATCTCAAAGGTGCTTTATTGGATTAGGATCTGGTGACTGTGGAGGCCATTTGAGTACTATAAACTCATTGTCATGTACAAGAAACCAGTCAGATATGATTCTCACTTTATGACATGGTGCGTCAGACAATATATATGACACGTTGCGCACACAGAACTGCCGCTCACTGAATATTTTCTCTTTTTCAGACCATTCTCTTTAAACCCTAGAGATGGTTGTGCATGAAAATTCCAGTAGATCAGCAGCTGCTGAAATACTCAGACCAGCCTGTCTAGCACTAACAACCATGCCACAATCAAAGTCACTTAAATCACCTTTCTTCCCCATTCTGATGCTCGGTTTGAACTACAGCAGTTTGTCTTCACCATGTCTACATGCCTAAATGCATTGAGTTGCTGACATGTGATTGGCTGATTAGAAATTTATGTTAGTAAGCAGTTGGACAGATGTACCTAATAAAGTGGCCGGTGAGTGTATAGTAGTGGCTTAGAGTCACAGCATTTTAAAACAGTATGTTCGTTCACTGATATGCATTTTAAGTGTGGCCTTGCAGAACATATTCAGAGATAGACATTAGTGAATGCTTTAATGTCTACCAAATAGACAGGTAGTTCAAGCAACTGGCATAAACAAAAGGAATTTCAGGTGTACTGTACTATTATTGACTATGCTTTATACAGCCTTGATGTACTTGAGCCTTAACCACAATTTAAGCAGTTAATTTAATCGTTCTTACCATCACTTCAAGAGAATCACACTTGGATTACAAACATTCAGAGAATCAATGACACTACTCTTCTAAACAATGAAATGAGCTCACCCTATACCATTTATACTATGCTCTCTTCATCAAGATATTTATTAAACAGCATAATGAAACACTCTTCGTAGTGTGTCCAGATGGCAATAATTTTACTTTATAAAAGAAGTCTGATAAAAACAGGCAGTCCTCTTAAGTCAGTTTGTATACAGTTTCTCTTTCCCTCATTAGTCTCAGGAATATTTGTAATGGTTTATGATGATCTGTTCTGCAACAGGAGCCATTTGGATGTTTTTGTCTGTTAAGCCTGTCATGGTCATTAGAGAAGCAGAAAAAGGTGAGCCACTGAATTGTTCCACTGGGACCAGTAAGTGTGATGACCTGGCTGTTCATCATCCGTCTAGAATAAAACTGAAAGCTCATACAGGATTCTTTTACACTTGGGTTGATTTCAAGGAAACTTGTGTTTTGGCTTCTTCTGAAAAAGCTCGAAATGCCACAATGAAAGTGGTAGTGGACAGCTTCCTCAAATAGCTATTTTGCAGCCTCCAACTTTGCTCTCTGGCATAACAGAAGTACACCTGACATAGCTTTTTAGTTATGCATCAGGTTTTTATTTATCTTTTAACATTTATCCATAGCACCCACAGAGTTCACACTGGGTCCATGACACAGGCTAGTTGAATGGATGTTGTAAAAAAGGCAATAAGAGTGATTTTTATCATCTGGCATCCTTTTCTTTCTATCCTTTTTCCTTTCATACACACCATAAGTTATTATGGGTCGAGAGGCTGAATCTGTAGCTAGTTGCAGAATTCCTGACCACTGGACCCTCGTGCCCTGCATTTCTGAGTGTAGTTGAACAAACAGAAGATTTCAGCCTCTTCGAGCTTCTCAAAAATATACTTCTCAAAACATGTTCCAAAATACCACCAGTTCATTTTCACTCCCTTCCATATTGTCCCCCTTATTAATCTTTCCAAACGGTGTAATAAGTAGGGCCAGACAGAATCTGAGGACGTTTCTGTGGAGAATTTTGTAAAAAATCTGCGGATTTATTCAGAATTATTTTAGAAGTATCATAACTAATAACTTAATATATGAAATTAAAAAAAATATACATTTTAAGCTTTTATTTAATGTTTACAATGCAAATCCAGTAAGTTCCACTTATTTGGTAAACAAAGTAAATCTCTCATATAATATATCCACTGAAAGACAGAAAATAATTTACAAACTGTATTCTAAATAAATCATTTGAACATTTTAATATTACTATTATTATATCACAATAATATTAGTCAAATGAATTTAAAAACTGAATAAATATAAAATGTACACATATTTACACAAATAAATACACATACTCAATGATGGGCTAAAAATCTACGGAAATCTGTGCAAGCAGATTCCGTGTGGGCCTAGTAATAATCAACCCATATATGTCTTGTGCTGTATTCAAGTTTACAGAACATTTCAGACTGTATCTCCTGAACAATATTTGATCAAAAATCACCCACAACTGGACACTGTACATAGTCAAGGCAGTCACATTATTTACTGACAGCTGTCATAATGGATGAAGCATCAATCAAAAGTAAACATCAGTGATGCCATTGTAGAATGTGCTGACTGAAGTTCACTTATTTGTTTACTGAAATAATAAACACTGTAAATATATATCTTTAACTATACCGTTATCTGTATATCTTATGATTCGTGGGTGTTTTTCATTTAATTACCATTGTGAGACTTGACAGCTTTTAAATAATTTATAAATAAATCATTTTAAATCTGAAAATTTATTTCAGCAGTTTAACTTTTTTGATTTTTAATTATATTTTTAGTAGTTTGAAACAATATATTGTCTAAGATATTATAAAAATAATTGCGTATACAATAATAAAAAAGCACTGGTGGTTTATTACTTATTTTTACATGATCAACTCTGATAATATACAGTTGCAAATGTCAAAAAATCAGCAAGGTTTTGGAATCAAGTTCCCAAAATTCAATTTAAAAGAATAAACGGACCTTAAACAAAGTAAAGCTATGAGCAGTTCTTATTTTACATACTTTTTATTTGTTACAGTGTGTTCAAGAGGCCACCGTGAAGCATTTTACCTAGATCACAGGTGTTAAACTCAGTTCCTTGAGGGCCGCAGCTCTGCACAGTTTAGTTCCAACCATAATTAAACACATCTGATCAACCTAATTGAGTGCTTTAGACTTGTTTGATAGCTACAGATAGGTGTGTTGAAGCACGACTGGAACTAAACTCTGCAGAGTTGTGGCCCTCCAGGAATTGAGTTTGATGCACTTGCCCTAGATCAATTCAAAATCACATTAGATTACATCACATTCAGTTCACTACAGTAGGTGTAAAACATTATGTGAAATGAGTGGTATGTCTGAATTGAGTTTATTTAATAAACAGTAAATGAAAAGTTTCCTAGTGACTTACTTTCAATGAGATTCTGAAGGGTTGATTTGATGGACATTTTACCATCCCATAAGGTCACTGGTGAGGATTTGTGAAGAGCTGGTAAGCCATATGAATAGGACAGCATGACAAATGCAGCACATCTGGACTACATTAAATCTATACGCATTCACACCATATAAAACACACATTTTTACTGGTTGCCAAGTAATTTCTTATTAAACAGAAGTGCAACTCTATACACAACCAACATAAAATTAAGTCATATGAGACTGGAGTCTTTCTTGCATGTGAGTATACATTATTAAATCTTGTTCTATATACATTTTTCTGTTTTAATGAGATTAATGTTTTTTTAATGAAACAGAGTGCGCCTTTAAAGAAACTAGCATCCTGCAAATCTATCCACCAAATGGCAGGACCTCTGAATGGATAAATACCTGCATATTAAACATGGAACTCTCTAACCGCTAATGTGAGGAGAACAGACTGAACCAGCGGAAAACAAAACTTCGGAAAAAAGTAATGAGGACGTCCAAATGCTTTCTGTGGAAAATATTCCTTTGATGAAAGCACCTGGGTAACAAGCATTTCTCTTTTTATTTCTCTTTTTCTTTTAGGTGTGTTCACATCTGCACTTAAATGATATGGGGAGCCTGAAGTGTGTGTACTGTATGTGTGAGTGTGGGAAGCACATGATTCTTCCTCTCAGACATGCCAGCAAAATAAGCAGAAAAAAAGATATTCGTGTTCCAACATACACAAAATAAATTTTAGCTGTGGTTGCGAGGTGAATTTTTGACGGAACATTTGGAATGCATCTATACTAATCTGCGTGACAGACTTAGCTCACCCGTACAACCTGGAGGACCCAGGAAAAAAAATCCTGTTTCATACGCAGGTTTCAGCTAAGATACTTCTTCTCACACACTCATTTTTTTTCCATAAAAGACTCCTAGGTTCTCCAATGTTTTGGCTTTGGGTACTAATTATGAGTCATGCATATATACACTCACCGGCCACTTTATTAGGTACACCTTACATGTACCGGGTTGGACCCCTTTTACCATCAGAAATGCCTTAATCCTTGGTGGCATAGATTCAACAAGGTACTGGAAAAATTAAGAGATATTAATGGAAATATTAATATAAAGAGATTTTGGTCCATATTATCATGATAGCATGACACAGTTGCTGCAGATTTGTCGGCTGCACATCCTGATGAATGTCCTGCATATCCTGATGAAAGTAGCCAACAGAAGATGGATAAACTGTGGTCATAATGATATGGACATGGTCAGCAATAACACTCAAGTAGGCTGTGGCGTTGACACGATGCCAAAAGTGTGCCAAGAAAATACCCCCCACACCTTTACATTACCACCACCAGCCTGAACTGTTGATATCAGGCAGGGTGAAGCTATACTTTCATGTTGTTGATGCCAAATTCTGACCCTACCATCTGAATGTCGCAGAAGAAATCGAGACTCATCAGACCAGGCAATGTTTTTCCAATCTTCTATTGTCCAATTTTGGTGAGCCTGTGCAAATTGTAGCCTCAGTTTCCTGTTGTTAGCTGACAGGAGTGGCACCCGGTGCGGTCTTCTGCTGCTGTAGCCCATCCGCCTCAAGGTTCAACATGTTGTGTGTTCAGAGATGCTCTTCCTCATACCTTGGTCGTAATGAGTGGTTATTTGAGTTACTGTTGCCTTTCTATCAGCTTCTACCAGTCTGGCCATTATCTTCTGACCATCAACAAGGCATTTGTGCCCACAGAACTGTCGCTAACTGGATATTTTCTCTTTTTCAGACCATTCTCTTTAAACCGTAGAGAACGTTGTGAGTGAAAATCCCAGTAGATCAGCAGTTTCTGAAATACTCAGACCAGCCCGTCTGGCTCCAACAACCATGCTACTTTTAAAGTCACTTGAATCACATTTCTTTCCCATTATGATGCTCGGTTTGAACTGCAGCAGGTCTTCTTGACCATGTCTACATGCCTAAATGCATTGAGTTGCTGCCATGTGATTTGCTGATTAGAAATTTGCGTTAGTGAGCACCTAATACCTAATAAAGTGGCCAATCAGTGTATTTTACAATGAACAATTTTTTTTTAATTACATGAGTCAATATTTGTTTACATATCTTTCACAGTTTCAGTTAAGCAGGAAATGTTTCATACAAAATTAAAAATACTGACTTTAAATGAAAAAATATGCTTACAGAAATATGTGTGTATGCTCGTAAGTTTGACACACCTCTGGTCATGAATTATGCATGCAAGTTGCATTTTGAATGCAAAAAAGACTATTGCTAATATTTGTACTGTATTCGTCTGCACATAACATATTCTGCATTAGGTTTACAAGCAGAATTTGATTAGATTGTGTTCTAGAAGTATCAGCTGCTTTTGTTTTGGGTGTGGCCAAACACTCCTAGATGTCAGAACCACAGCCCTGTCCTGGGATACTCTAAAGAAGAGGAAGTGAGATCATAATGACCTTGTTCTTGGGAAGGGGATGTGTATTGTGATTGACATCTCAATCTTGCCATCAAAACATTCCATTGTTGAGCCCTTAAGTTCTTATGGGCTTTTGAATAGTTTTGTCGTCATGGCATTCGTGACTGCCTTTCCCATTGAGCGACAGTAACCTCAGCTCAACACTAGTCTTTATGAAACAGATAAACAAATTTATTTGGGTTTGTGTTTTTCTGAATCATGTCACAACTCATTTTTTTTTTGGCTGCGGAACTTATAAAATTCAGAAACACCATGAAACCAAAGTTCAAGTTTTGTTAACATTAGTCCAAAGAGTTTTCAGGAACACTTTACAATAACAGTACATGAATAATGATGTATTAATACACAAACTAAACATTACTTTATTATGAATTAATGATGAGTTAAGGTATGCACCAATCAGGAGCTAATTTTAACTACAATATGAGTCACAAGAGTTCATGTGTGAATAACGACTATACCTTAACTAGATGTTTAAGTTTGAGAACAAACTTTATGGTGGCTTAAGAAAGCCTGTTGGAAGTTGTTTATTTAGTTTGAAAAAGTATCAAGTTACCTGAAAGAATGTTTAAGTCAACAATGTAACCACTTTAAACACTGAAACAAGCCAGTAAAAAGCTGTGTGTCTGTGGTTGGTAGTAGCATGATGCTAGCATGAATTAGCATGATTCTAAGAAATTAACATGTTGTTAGCATGAATCTAGCATGATTTAGCATGTTGTTAGCATGTTTCTAGCATAAACTAGCATGTTGCTAGAATATTTCTAGCACGAATTAGCATGTCATTAGCATGATTTTTCAATACCATTACAATCCACCATAATTACTTGTAAGTTCATGTTGATGTATGGTAACACTTTATATTGATGGTCCGTTTAAGCATTAGTAGACTGTCTGCTTAATATCTGTTGATACTGCTCCTTTAACAGACTTTTAACTGACTAAAAGAAACTTTTCAAGTACATGTCAACCTACCATAACCCTAACCCCAACCCTAACTCCAACCTAACAATTTACTTATAATCTAATGAGAATTAGTTGGCATGTAGATGCAATGTAACTTAAATTCAACAAACGGACCATCAAAATAAAGTGTGTCCAAATGTATTTATTAACCTTTAAACTTAAGCTAAATGTAACCAACAAGAACTTATGAACTTTTAATGTATAATTATATCATGACATTACTTGGAGGGGCACATCATCATTAACTCATCCTTAACTAATCATGAACTCCTGTGTTTAAACTTTTGATGTTGACAGAACAGTTTATTGTTATTCTATTGTTATTCAGTGTAAACACATAAAGAAACTGCACAAGTTGATGAGTAGTTAAGAATGGGTTAATGATGATGTGCCCCTCCAAGTAAAGTCATGATATAATTATACATTAACATGTTATGAGTTCATGATGGTTAAATTACGCATAAATAAATGTGGTAAATAATACATTAATTAACAAACAAGCATGTACTTACAAGTAATTAAGGTAGCCGTTATTGACACATGAACTCATGTGACTTACGTTGTAGTTAATGTTAGTTGATGATTAGCGCAAACATTTATCATCATTAGTTCATATTAAGTAATGTTTAGTTTGCATGTTACTACATCATTATTCATGTACTGTTATTGTAAAGTGTTATCGAGTTTTTTATTTGCAGGATCTACAAGTTGATTAAATTAAATTATTCTGGAAAATCTAAAATATTGATCATTTTAAAATATTGACAACCATTGCATTCAATCTTATGTTTTTGCTTTACAACAATGTTCTGTAGAATGAGAATATCCCTCATCCTGAAGTTAAAAGGTCCCATTGTCTATTGTCATAAGTGCAGTGATGTATGAAGCACGGTTCACACAAAAGTCACACTTAAACCAAGCAGTTCAACTTTAACCTGTTGAAAATTTTGTCTTCACAATACCTGTTGATTGAAAACAAGAAGACCAAACCTTCAAGTGATTATTAAAATTTAATCAAGGCATTCACCGCTTCATAAATATCTAGGCCAAACAAAAGTAATATCAATGGCTCCTGGCAATACATTGAGCTCCTCAAAGTCAGCATATGCAAGTCACTTTATTTACAACATTAAAATCACTAATCAACAGCCTCAACAAATGGTCCTGAGTGCATGACGTTTACATGGGTGTAACCTCAAATGTGAGCTGACACTGTTTATATACAGCAGAGAAGGACACAAGTCTTATATTGTTTGTCAAAAATACATGCAGTAGCCTGTAAAAAAGTTGATGTGTGAGTTTCATCTTTTTAATACCATCTGCAACTGACAATAGCACAATATAATTGTGCCTCTTACTTATTGGATACTTTAAAATGAGATAGAAGGTAAGCCCTTCAATACATTGCATTCAAACATCCTGTTTCATGTCAACACAAAACAGTGCACGCAAAGCCATTTCAAATCAGTCTTCAAATCAGTTTAGTCTCTTGAAAATGCCCGCTTCAGTTACCTTGATCCTTGATGGTTTGTCCTTAGTTTAAGATTATTACATTTCTGTTTACTGTCATTGTGTAACGGAAGATGGCTAATGCCTCATGCTGAACGCATTCCCAAGGGTTGTTCGAGTTTCTCCATTTTTTTTCATCTCCATCCATCATGATCACCACACTTCTTTCTGTCTTTCACTGTTTAAAACACCATACCTGCTAGTTTCTTACCGTAAATGTTTGTTTTTTTTCACCCTGTATCTTTTTATTTCTCTGGTTGTACTTGCCACCTGTGTTTCTCTTTCTTTCCTCTCACTTTCTGTTCCTCTCCTCTGTTCTTGCCACTTTTTAATCATCCAATTCTTCAACGTGTTCATGTGTCAAATGAGCCTAACACAAATAACTTCTAGCTGATTTTGCCTCCCCCTTTATTTTTATGTATGATTTCCTGTTTCTTTAGCAGTCCTTCGCATTTCCATTTCTCTTCCTTCCTTTTTCTCTTTTTCTCTCAATCCTTTACCCCCCCACACAACACAGACACACCATCTTCTCCCTTCCCCCACACAGCTGGCGCCCTGAGCTGTTAGTCCAGATGGTTAGGAGGAGAGGCAGGGGCTTGTTCTCCACGTAGCCCCACAGCAGGCTCTCTGTCCTGGGCAGCCCTGAATCGGCTCCCCCCCTGGACCAACTGGAACTTTACCCCCCCAAACAGCACTGCCAGCATTAATCTCCTAAATGATCCCGCCAGGAGGAGGATCAATACTCATTTACAGAGACGCTGTTATGAAGCGGACAGGAGACAGAGGTAAGGAAACGTTAGGGTGTTTATTAAATGACAACAAGGAGCACATGAAGGATAGCCAGGAGGATCAGGAATGATGTTGGGGTCTTTTCCTCCGTGGCTGGGTAACAGGAATACACGAGGATGGACAGCACACACCAGATACAGCTGACAGAGGATGACACAGACTTGGAAGGACTGGAAGACAGGACGATTCGGGAGGACCAGGAAGACTAGGAGGAATACAAAGAGAACAGGTAAGTAAATCGTTTGTTTTAGCTGAGGATGACTACGCTGAGTGGTCGCTCAGTTGTCCGCTTTCGTCGAGACGAGCCCGGACAATGAGCGACTGGAGTGCTGTGCTTTTATCTGGTGCTCGTGAATGTGATGCAGCTGTGTGCTCATTAGAAGTCAGGTGATGGTGATCTTCGTGAGTGGGGGTCGTGAGAGCCTGACCAATCCATGACAGTACCCCCCTCCCCAGGGCCCGCTCCTGAGGGCCGACACCTCCGACGCCGTGGTGGTCTCCCTCTGCCTCTAGGCGCTGGGAACTCAGGGTGGCTCTCATGAAACTCCACCATGAGACTAGGATCGAGAATATCAGCTCTGGGAACCCATGTCCTTTCTTCGGGGCCGTACCCTTCCCAGTCCACCAGGTACTCCAACTGGCCACCACGACGTCGGGAACGCAAGATCTCCTTCACTGCGTAGACGGCTCCTTCTTCTAGGAGCAGTGGAGGAGGGGGTTCCTCTTCGTGGTCAGGCTCTGTGGAGGGAAGAACAGGATCGTGATAGGGTTTCAGGAGTGATACGTGGAATGTAGGGTGAATACGGTAGTGAGAGGGTAATTGTAGTTTGTAGGTGACGGGGTTAACCTGTTCCACGATGGTGAAGGGACCAACAAATCGGGGACTTAACTTGCGAGAGGGCAGTCGCATGCGTATGTCCCGGGTGGATAGCCACACCTTTTGTCCGGGTGTGTATCTGGGTTCTTCAGACCTTCTCCTATCGGCGGTTACCTTGCTTCGACGGACTGCCCTCTGCAGATGTTGATGAGCCTCGTCCCAGACTCTCTCGCTCTCCCGGAACCAGTGATCCACTGCGGGGACATCAGATGGTTCGCCATCCCAGGGAAAGAGCGGTGGTTGGAAGCCCAGGACGCACTGGAATGGCGTGAGTCCGGTGGAGGGTTGCCGCAGTGAATTTTGGGCATATTCTGCCCAGCCCAAATACTGGCTCCAGGAGTTCTGGTGACCACTGCAGAAGGTCCTCAGGAACCGTCCCACCTCCTGAATCTTCCTCTCTGTCTGCCCGTTGGTTTGGGGATGATATCCAGAAGAGAGGCTGACGGCCACACCTAGGAGCTTGAAGAAGGCTTTCCATAGACGTGAGATGAACTGTGGACCTCTGTCCGACACAATATCTTCTGGAATACCAAATGACCTGAAGACTTGATTAAAGATATTGTCGGCAGTTTCAAAGGCTGTGGGAAGACCTTTCAGAGGGATTAGTTTGACAAACTTTGAGAATCTATCTACTATGACTAGAATACAGGTATTCCCTTCTGACGAAGGGAGGTCAGTGATAAAGTCCACTCCTAGGTGTGACCAGGGACGGTTCGGAATCGGCAAGGGATGGAGCTTTCCAGCGGGTAGATGACGTGGGCTCTTGGATTGGGCACAGTCCTTACAGCCCTGAACATATTGCCTCACATCCCTTGCCATGTTTGGCCACCAGAATCGTTGGGATACTAGCGAGAGAGTATTGTTGATCCCTGGATGTCCAGTGCCTAGCGAGGTATGTAAGGAGTGGATCAGATCTACCCGGTGTTCAGGTGGTATGAACTGCCGATGAGGAGGGCATCCCGGCGGAGCAGGGGCTTCCGGAGTGGCAACGACTGGAGGAGCGTTCCAGGTGATCGGACAAATGGAGATGTGTTCGGGAAGAATCTTCGTTGGGAGTTCTTCATGATCGTGATGCTCGTGTAAACGAGAGAGAGCGTCTGCTCTTAGATTCTTGGGTCCTGGACGATAGGAAATGGAGAAATCAAAACGTGAGAAGAAAAGTGACCATCTGGCTTGACGTGGACATAGTCTCTTGGCCTCTTTGATGTATTGGAGGTTTTTGTGATCTGTGATCACCTGGAACGGATGTTTGGCTCCCTCCAACCAGTGACGCCACTCCTCCAAGGCTAGCTTGATTGCTAGAAGCTCCCTGTCTCCTATGCTGTAATTCTGCTCCGCCGGGCTCAACTTCCGAGAGAAATAGGCACAGGGATGCAGTCGGGGCGGTGTATCATGATGTTGAGATAATACTGCCCCGACGCCGGTGGTGGATGCGTCCACTTCCACCACGAAAGGAAGATTTGGGTCAGGATGAGTCAGGAGTGGGGCCCTTGTGAACTCCTTCTTAAGAAGGCGGAAGGCTGCGGCTGCTTCTTTGGTCCACTCCAGTCCTTTGGGTTTACCCTTGAGGAGATTAGTGAGAGGTGATGTAATCCTGCTGTAGTCCTTGATAAACCGTCTATAAAAGTTAGCAAACCCAAGAAACCTCTGGAGCTCCTTAATGGAAGTGGGTTCTGACCAGGATAGAACAGCCTCAATTTTCTTCCCATCCATACGTATACCGGTTTGGTCAATGATGTATCCCAAGAAATGAATCGACTTCTGGTGGAATGAGCATTTCTCCGCTTTGAGGTAGAGGTGATGTTCTCTCAATGTGTGTAGGACCTCCGCAACGTGTTGGCGATGTTCGGCCTCACTCCGGGAGTAAATGAGGATGTCATCTATGTACACTATTACACAGTGGTGAAGAAACTCCCGGAGGACTTCATGAATGAAGTTTTGGAATACGGAGGGGGCGTTGACCAGACCGTAAGGCATGACCTCATATTCATAGTGGCCAGTAGGGGTCACGAATGCTGTCTTCCATTGGTCCCCCTCACGTATTCTTATCAGATTATACGCGCTGCGGAGGTCCAATTTAGTGAAGACTTTAGCTTCTCGGAGCTGTTCCAAAGCGGCTGGTACCAGAGGAAGGGGATATCGGTATTTTACTGTACCGTTATTTAGGACCCTGTAGTCGATGCATGGACGCAGCCCTCCGTCCTTCTTGGCCACAAAGAAGAAGCTTGAGGCGGCTGGTGATTTTGAGTGACGTATGTACCCCTGACTCAGAGCTTCCCTTATGTAATCTTCCATTGCCTGATTCTCTGGAAGCGAGAGCGGGTAGATCCTACCTCTTGGCAACTGGGCATCTGGAACTAGGTCGATCGCGCAGTCCCATGGCCGATGCGGCGGTAGCTGGGAAGCTCTCTTGGGGCAGAAGACATCATGAAAGGAGCTGTACTCCTTAGGAATGTGGATAGACTGCTTCTCAGGAGGGCTCTCGACCGATGTTGCAAACAAAGAAATGGGGTTCCGACCTTGAAGAGGGAGATTTGGAAAACAGGCAGGTGTACATCCAGATCCCCATTTCTTTATCTCTCCTGTGCCCCAAGAGATGATGGGATCGTGCTTCACCAGCCACGGGCGCCCTAGAATGATGTCCATATTTGCACCCTCCAGAACCAGAAATTGAATCCTCTCTTGATGTAACAACCCCACTTGAAGAAGGATGTCTTCGCATTGTCGATGGATACGGGTCGAAGATCGAGTGCACTGGGTTATCGGTTGTATCTGGTATATATGCGAGGACGCCTCAGTACGGAGGTGGAGTTGACGACAGAGGGATTGGGAGATGAAGTTCCCTGCTGACCCGGAGTCGATGAGGGCTGTGACAAGGAGAGAAATAGAGGCAGTAGTTATTTGTACGGTGGTAGTAAGTGGTTTACATTGTTCAATATTCGTACTGAATACACTCACTGAAGTCCGAATGGGACGAAGGGGACACTCCATACGGGTGTGTCCACTGACACCGCAGTATAGACACAGACCCCGGGTCAGCCTCCTCTGTCGTTCCGCTGATGTCAGTCTTCCAGACTCTATTATCATGGGTTCTGGTTCTGGAGAGGCTGTTGACTCAGGCGATTGGAGGAGTGCAGACGAGGGGGTGATGGTGTCCTGTTGATAGGAACGGAGACGATCGGAACATCGGAGAGAATGTTGGATGAATCTCTCCAGACCCATTGTATCATCTAATGTGGCCAGTTGGATTCGGAGAGTGGGTTCCAAGCCGAGCCGGTACGTGGTCAACAACGATCTCTCATTCCATCCACTTGCAGCTGCTAGAGTGCGAAACCGGAGAGCATATTCCTGTGTAGATAGAGTACCTTGCTTTAGATGATACAGCTGCTCTCCAGCGGCTACTTCCCCATCAGAACGTCCAAACACCTCTTTGAAATACTCCGTGAAGGTAGTGATGGAATTCATGACCGGCCCGGCTTGGTTCCAGATCGTCTCAGCCCATTTAAGTGCAGGTCCAGAGAGTAGAGATACGATGTAGGCGATCTTCGACTTATCTGTGGGATATAGAGAAGGTTGCATTTCGAATATGAGGGAACATTGTAACAGAAAACCATTGCACTCCCCCGCTCCGCCTGAGTAGGGCGCTGGTCGGGCCATGGGACTGGAAGGAAGGGCCGAAGAAGAAACTGTGGAGGCGGAAGTGCTCGGTGCTGGTGGTGCGTTGGAAAGTGGAGCTGGTGGCTGTAGAATCCGCTTCAACTGGTCCACCAGCTCTTGAAGGTGATCGGGGGTGCTCATGTTGTCGTCGTTATGGGTCCGGGCTTCTGTTATGAAGCGGACAGGAGACAGAGGTAAGGAAACGTTAGGGTGTTTATTAAATGACAACAAGGAGCACATGAAGGATAGCCAGGAGGATCAGGAATGATGTTGGGGTCTTTTCCTCCGTGGCTGGGTAACAGGAATACACGAGGATGGACAGCACACACCAGATACAGCTGACAGAGGATGACACAGACTTGGAAGGACTGGAAGACAGGACGATTCGGGAGGACCAGGAAGACTAGGAGGAATACAAAGAGAACAGGTAAGTAAATCGTTTGTTTTAGCTGAGGATGACTACGCTGAGTGGTCGCTCAGTTGTCCGCTTTCGTCGAGACGAGCCCGGACAATGAGCGACTGGAGTGCTGTGCTTTTATCTGGTGCTCGTGAATGTGATGCAGCTGTGTGCTCATTAGAAGTCAGGTGATGGTGATCTTCGTGAGTGGGGGTCGTGAGAGCCTGACCAATCCATGACAGACGCGGCCTGATCCCTTAATGTAGAGCAGTGAGGATAGCTTTCTGCCCCCACCGACTCATGTTGCTGTCTCTCCTTCTATCTTGTCTCTTCCTTTTACACTCTTTCTTCCTGTCTTCATTCCTTCTCTTAACCCAGTGAAAGGAAAAGGTAAATAGGATTCGAATAGGTAACAGGTGAAGACAAGGATGTACAGTGGAAAAAAATGACCGGATAAATTGGCTGTAGTATGAGGTCAGCTGCTTTAATGAAAAATAAAACCTCCATTGATGAAGTCACCACACCGCTCCTGTTAAACCGCCACCCTCAGTGTACCCAGCGGATTGAAAGCAGCAGCTCTTGGATGGCAGATATTGTTGGGATTTAATTTGGTCCTGCTGGGTGGTCCCGTCACCAGTACCTAGGAATAGAGACTACTGGCATTTAGACTGCTATTTTAATAGCATGGTGAGTGCTATTATGCAGCTTTAATATTTGCAGTAGCATTATTTTTACTCTTTGTTTTCCATCATTGCGAGAAAATATGACTTCATGTTGAAGTGGCAGCATCCAAGGAAAATGGGAATAGACCGGACTTTCCACAGAATAATGGCCCAGTCTTTTTCCAGTCGGTTAGCACCAGCAGAGAGAGAGTGCGTGTGTGGTTTTCAAAACGCCTCATCATTGATCTCTGATGAAGCCTGCCCTTCACTGAAATGCTTTTCTTCTTTTTCTCTTAGCCAGGGAACGTCTGTTTTTCACCTTCACTTTGTGCCTGTGCTTGCCGCCGGCCCGCCTGCTGGACCTTAGTGGCACCTGGAGCCAACTCAGCTGGACAGCTGCTCCGGTCTCTGGCACATGGGGAGAATTTAACTGGTGCCTGGTCAAAGACTAGCTAAACCATGAAATAATATTTTTACCGTTCTGCCATTCCAAGTCCTCACTGTGTCAGCACAATTCTGTCGATTTCTTTTAGGACAGCGGCACCACATACAAATGAAAGTTCAGAAGGATGATGTTCATTTAATCCCCCAGAAGCCGCTTACCTCACTTCTTCCAACAAATTCTTTCGGCAACTCTACTCTACCTCAGCTCCCAATTATTGCGATGGTTATTGCCAGTAGGGGAACATACCTCAAACCCCTTCATTATGGACAGCCAAACCTGTCCGCCCTTTTCCACATCACTCTTTTCCATGCCGCATGTCAAACCCACATGGAAAGAACCTATATGAGGATAAATGTGCATATATGAAACCTGTATGCAGTATATATGCACATATATGATAATATATATGCTGTATATATGCCACATATAGCCAAAATTGAGGTGCATATATATGCATATACCGGCCATATGGGTCTTCTGTATTGCTTCTTTTTATCCACATATAAGCCCTATATATACATACAAAATATGTCTTCTAGTCACGTTATTCTCTGTGTGCGACCAGGCGCAGCCATTTGAATCCTTTTGGCTCAAGACTTCCGGTCTCTTTGACTTCCATTCATTTTTAGACATTAAAAACAGCTTGTTTTGCTGCATGAAGTTGCAAACTGATACTTTCTTATTATATTATTCTGTTTTGTGTGTATAGTCATGCAAAGACAAGTTTGTAGAGCAAGTAGTTTGAACGTTTTCTGCCGTTTATTATTCCTAGTCGTTTCTCCCATAGGCACCTGAATCGGAAATTGAAATTAGTATCACATGTAATTGGCGTGTTATGAAATTTAACTATAGCAAATAAGTGAGAGCTGACTCCACCTAACATAAGCCTAATTAGTTAATCACATTCAAATATTTCCTGATCACATTTGACCCCTAAATCAAAAATACAACAAAGAAAGTAGCTAAAGTAGTAAATGTTTTAATCAAAAATCGCAATGCAGTAATTCAATATGATTCTCGATGATCATAGCCTGTAGACAAGTAAAAGTATTTCTATATCTTTATATATATATATAAGGCAGAAAGCCCATGCTAATTCTCTTAATGAGATTCTATAGACATTAATGCTATTATTATCTGTTGCTCTGTAAACCCTTCTCACAGCCACAGAGCACTTTGTCCTGTTGAATAATTCACTGTCAGCAGCCATAGGCAGAGCGAACTGGCTTAATGATGAAGGGACAGGCACCTTACTCAGCTCTGTCCGTTGTCTGTTTGATGAAGTGAAAGAGGCCATGGGTTGGAGAGGGTTAGACAGATGACGGGGAGGGTATTTGAGGCTACTACCAGGGGCGTCTCTAAACTAATGTTGGAGCTTTTTTTTCTCTCTGCAAAGATTCCGCTATGTACTTAGAGGATATTGCTTTCAACACAGAGCTTGTCTTCTCTCTAAACATTCAGAATGAAATTGACCTGTCATTTGTCTCCAAACCATTGTTTCATTTCCTTTTCCACTTCCTGTTCTCATGACCATTGCTCACCTGTAGAGCGTTTGCAGATATGATTAAACATAAACGGCTTTAGCAGTGTTTAAGAGGGTCATAGTTCCTTTCAGACCTCATTATCTGGATGCATTTTATGGAAACAGTTTTCATAGCATGATCATCCTGGCAGCTGATGTGCAAAATGAGAACACACAGGATGCTGAAGGAATGGGGTAACCTAAATATGACAAATCTGTCATCCAACAAGGAAAAAGAGACTATAAATAATTTACTTGTAAATAATCAGTTAAAAAGTGAAGTAAATTGATAATTTATTTGTTCATTAAGTCAAATCATTTTGCTTTGTTGATCTGATCCAAACGCATGTGTCTTTTATTAGTGTACTCTTTTCTGTTACAGTTATTCATTACTCATTATAATCTGTAATACTGTCTACATTATGGAACGTTATTAGTAACCGTCATTATGTCTACTCTGGCACTGTGCCTAAAACTACTGTGATGCAACAAAACTCGTGTGCAGTGTAGACTCACGAGATTAGTTCAAGAGAAAAGTAGTCAATTCAATTTGAGTTACTAATCATTTTACTTAATTGATCAGAGTGAATAAAACAACATAGGCTCATTCTGAAAACATACCCCTATATACATTTCTGAAGATCATGAATTATGTAGCCAGAAGTACATATGGCTGCATTTCGTCTTTAAACTGAATGCTACGAGGCGGTATGATGCCATTCCTTTTTGTGCTACCAGCTGACTGCTTACATCCATATAGACAGCTTTTCTGCTGTTACAAGTTTGTCCAGTGGCTCGCCATGTACATCGGTGGACTTGAGATGCCGAGAGGAGTTGACCATGACGACGGATTTTGAGTCTGGCGAAGAATGGTTCCAGAAAGCAGGTAAGACAAAAACAGAAGGCAAAAAATAAAATAAACAAGGAAATAACAGGGTGAGAATGTGGTAAATGTCAGGCAAGGGCTTTTCTTTTTCTGGACTGGAGTGCTTTTCAAAACATTATGAGTTGGGTTTTGGGAAGGTTGTGGGTGGGTCAATTGATGCTTTTTAAAACACTATTGGTTAGGTTTAGGGATGGAGGAGGGTGGGTCAGTTGATTGGTTAGTCAGTTAGTCAACAGTCAGTCGACAGCGGCCTCTGGTGGATTTACACGAGAACAGCAGGCATGAATGGCACGCGTGAGAAAAATATGAGATTTTTATACACAGTGGCCTCTGATGGATTCGCATAAACAAAAACTGCAAAAAAAAAACAAAAAAAAACTGCTCCTGGGATGTATTTGGTTATCTCCAGAAATCTATTTAGTGTTACGTTTTCAGAACGAGCCTGAGTTGGAATAAAAATTAAACTTTAAAATTTTTTTTGCTTTTTTTACTAATTGGGATTTGATTCAAAGTTCTGCTTTTAATGATTAAAGTCCATGTGAAATCAAAATTTACAATGTTGTTTTGTTCTTCAACAGTTCATTTAAATCAATCCACTAAAATATAGTTATAAAATTATTAGCCCTCCTGTGAAATTAGTTATTTATAAAGTATTTCCCAAGTTACAGAAATAGTTATTAATAGTTATTTTGTAAGACACTTCAGCTTAAAGTGGAATATGTGCTTAACTAGGTTAATTATGTTAACTTGGCAAGATATGTAAATTTATCATTGGATAACAGTGGTTTGTTCTGTAGCCAATTGGGAAACAAAGTCTTAAGAGGGCTCATTATATTGACCTTTACAATTGTTTATTTTTTTATTTTTTTCTGGTCCTAATGATTAAAGTCCATACACACAATGTTATTATTTAGGTAAACATTTAATTTAAATTAATCCAATGAAAAAAAAGACATTTGTTTTGGTAATCTTCAATCCAAGACCATTTGCATATACACTGTAAAACTTGACAGTCAACATTTTCAAATGAAATGCATGAAAAGTATTGATGTCCCTGTACAATAACAGACAGGTATGCATGTTCTTTAACCAGAACCATCGAATGTCTATTAAAGATTGTGATGCCGTGAATGTCACATGCTCTTGAAAAAGTGTGCTCATTGCCACAGTTGTAAACATGATGGTTTGGGGTCATAACTGCTTTGTTACAGCAACACACAAGATAAATCAGACGATGACTTCAAAACTGCCAAAGGTTTTCCATTTTGTGTTTCTTATCCATCAGATATTCAGCCTACATTACTAGTTTCTGCCTCAGACAACCTAGAAGTGTAAATAATAGTGGACTTTTCCAATTAGTGTCACTTTAACAGTAAATGTTGGATGAAATTAATTGGTAATTAATAACAAATCTATTATTTATTTTATATAAGGGTTGTTGACATGACATTGCATTTTCACTGTCACACATGACAGAAATGAATATAGTTAGCATTATCATCATTTAAAATGCAGTAAATGGTTAAATATTTCATCTTCCATGCATTTCCTTGTTAAAAAACTTCTGTGTTATTACATTTGCCACATAAGCCATATTTTAGTAGCTATTTTAGAAAATTCGTTCATCTATATATTTCTAAAAACATAGGAACTTAATTCATTTTGTCACTGAAAACCATGTCCTCTGGTGTGACATATGCTAATTTTAAATCAGGCAATTCCACTGAAAATTTTAATTAGTTAAAAGACCCCAATCAAGATTGTAAAGCCCATGAAGTGCACAGTTTCATTTTTGTCTTTAAATGTTTCTCATATTTTACTTTTTTTAATTTAACATTTTGTTGTCCTTTGGCATGACAACCCTATTTATTGAAAATGTCCAACAAGTCCAACAAGTCATGGAAGAAAAGCATGTTATTCATAATATCACATAAAATAAATAGCACTACACTACCTGACAAAAGTCCTGTCATTGATCCCAATTGTAAGAGCAACAAATAATTACTTGACTTCTAGTTGATCATTTGGAAAAGTGGCAGAAGGGAGATTTTTCCCATTAATCATCTGTTGAACTGCATCCAAATCATCAAAAATACTGCACAAATACTTACTGAAACTCGCATGGACCCAAGATTCTCACAGAAATCAGTCAAGTTTGCTGAAGGAAAAATCATGGTTTGGGGCTACATTTAGTATGGGGGCATTTGAAAGATCTGCAGAGTGGATGACAACATCAACAGTCTGAGGTATCGAGACATTTGTGCTTCCCATTACATTACAAACCACAGGAGAGGGCAAATTCTTCATCATGATAGCGCTCCTTCTCATACTTCAGCCTCCACATCAAAGTTCCTGAAAGCAAAGAGGTTCAGGGTGCTCCAGGATTGGCCAGCCCAGTCACCAGACATGAACATTTTTAAGCATGTCTGGGGTAAGATGATGACGGAGGAGGCATTGAAGATCCAAAGACTCTTGATGAACTCTGGGAGTCCTGCAAGAACGCTTTCTTTGCCATTCCAGATGACTTTATTAATAAGTTATTTGAGTCACTGCAGAGATGTATGGATGCAGTTCTTCAAGCTCACGGGAGTCATCCACAACATTAAATCTTTTTCCACTGCACCATGACTTTATATTCTATACTGTACATTATTTCTGTTATGTGACAAGACTTTTGTCTATGCAAAGTCAGACATTACTGTCCTAATTAAATAGTTAAAATAAGAGTAACCTAGAGGCCTTTGCCTTTTATATAAGCCACTTCTGATACCAAATGATCAACTAGAAGTCAAGTTATTATTTGCTGTTCCTAAAACTTGGATATGCGACAAAACTTTTGTCAGGTAGTGTATATAAAGTGTAATTAAATCGTATTTGTATTTTGACAATGTATATCATTAAAAGTTGTTTTAAAAAAATTTGTCACACCTTAAGGATATATTTAATCCTCCTGTTGTGTTTACATCCCATCCCTTACTTTAGTGTTCCCGGTCAAAATTGTCCATTCTGTTTTAACTGCTCTTAAGTTGGCACAGAAAAACATTTTTCACTATCAAATTTTTATTCAACATACTTTAGCTGTGATCAATGTCTTAAAGTAGTGTTTAACTTGAATTCATAGAATTAGAAAGGGAATAACTGCAGTGAAAATACAAATAAGCTGAAAATGCTTACAAAATGAACAATAGATGACAGAAATCTAAATACTTTGCTTCATTACCACTAGACAGCTCATCAAAATAATTATCACAGGGTCTGACCAAAAACATTTAAAGATTTAATCCATCTGAATGATTTATCAACCCGTAAAGCACAAACAAAATGGTACCTTTTCTGTCCCATGAGTGCTTGGTGTGTTTTCTTTCTGATGCATGAATATACAGTAGTCTAGATACCCATTCATTTCCTATGGCGGTCACTTTTGACCGGGAACACCACAGGTGTAACAAGGTTGATTAAAACACTCAAAATTCAATGAAAGAGGTGACCATCACTAGTATATGTTCAAGTGCATAGTGTGGAGGATATCATAAGGCCTTTAGGCAATCAGATGTAAAACACAATATTTATGAGTGTTTTAAGTTGTAAATCGGTCAGATTTGACCTGAACACGACAGGAAGTTTAAGGTACAGTTCAATAAAAAAGTGAAAGTTGATAATGTAAGTGACCCCTTATATTATATCAGACTACATAAATAAATCAAATTTTCTTTAAAAATGGTGTTTTACAAAAAACATTATTACTACTCATACACAATAATTATTTGAATGTTTTTCTTTAATACGCATCATATCATTGTGAGATTATACAGTGTCTTCAGTCAATCAATGCGGACTGTACACTGCAGACCCATGCTAAGTACACCACACCCAGCTGAGGTCTGACAGAAACCTGATAGTCATCAGGTACAAGAATAGCCCTGCCCGCTGCTGCTGCAGCGCTCGCTTTTGTGACCTGTAACAGAGAATGGCAGACCTTTAGATGGTACAGTGTTAATACTTCAGTCCAAAGTGTCCTTGTCTTCAAAGTCATATGAATGCACAAGCTCATGTTTTGGTTTCTGCATAAAACTCTAAAAGACGTTTCATACACTATACCAACACTACAAATACTAACCTATCATTTGTGTTGCATCCTCTAATATTACCTTAAACATGACTCCTTTTCTAACTTTTCCCTGTCATTCGGTTGCTTTTCACTTTCGCTGTCAGTCTCTCTCTCTCTCTTTCTCTCTCTTTCTCACGCGTTCTCTCCCTGGTCAGAGTCAGAGGAGTAAACATCCCTGGGGAACAGCGAGCTCTTTCTTTGGGTGGAGGACTGAATCATTGCAGCGAGGGTCCCATGATCCTCCCTGTGCCTTGGGACACACACTGCATTCCTCCTCCTTCCTACTCAATCGCGTACATAGTCAGATGCACATTTGCCTCATAGTTTAATATGTCATTACACAGACCTTATACTGCACATCAAGAAGTGTATATAGAATTCTGGCAGTATACAGGTGGTTAATAGAGTAAGACCTACTGTCACGGTTATTTAATAATCTGTTATTTCAAAAGTTTTGTCATCCTGAAGAACTGTGAAGTTCAATAGATATGCTTATTTCACTGCTGTTTAGATCAAATATTCTGTTACGATCATATCTGCGCTCTATTTAGTGGGTAAAGCACCGATAGAATCAGTCATGTGGCTTAATATTTAATAATTGATAAATGAATGGCACTGCTTTGAAGTTCAAACTATGTTCCTTTGAATTCCGTATAAACTAAATAAAAACATTTATATATAATTCAAAACTTAGGGGGAAAACTGACTAACGTATGAAAGATTTAAAGATGTCTGCATGATCTTGTTAGATACAGTCATTAAAAAAACTGTCGTTTTTTTGTTGAAACTCGAGTGATATGATTATAATGAAGGAGAAACTAGTCTTAATTGTCACAAGGATATATGCAGCAGTGGTGGAAAGAGTACTGAAAAATCATACTCAAGTAAAAGTACTATAACCTGACCAAAAATGTAGTGCAAGTAGAGTAAAAGTATCTTTTGTAAATATTACTCAAAGTATGAGTAAAAAGTAGCTCGTTTAAGAGTACTCAAGAGTAGTGAGTAGTGAGGGTTACACTGAGAAAAGTTGATGCGTTAGCATGCAGTTTGTGCAGGGACATGTAAACAACATTCTGTAGTGTATTTAGTGATCTTCCTATATTCCTTCCTTCCATTGTTTGTTTGTTCTGTCTTCCATTCATTTATTTGTTTGTTTGTTCATCCCTTCATTTATTTGGCTCTTCCTTCGTTCTCTCATTCATTCGTTCCTTTATTCATTTGTTCTTTCCTTCATTTGGTTCTTTGTTCATTTATTCAATTGTTCCTTCGTTCCTAAGTTTGTTTAGTCCTTGAATCCTTCCTTTATTAATTTTATCCTCCCTTCCTTCATTAGTTCGGTCCTTCCTTCCTTCCTTCCTTAGTTTGTTCAGTTCTTCATTGAATACTTCCTTCATTCATTTGGTCCTTCCTTTCTTCATTTGTTCGGTCCTTCCTTCCTTCGTTCGTCCTTCCTTTCTTCCTTTGTTCTTTAGTTTGTTCAGTCCTTTCTTGAATCCTTCCTCCATTCATTTGGTTCTTCGTTCCTTCATTTGTTTGGTCCTTCCTTCCTTCGGTCCTTCCTTCCTTCCTTCCTTAGTTTGTTAAGTCCTTCTTTGAATCCTTCCTTCATTCATTTGGTCCTTCATTTCTTCATTTGTTCGTTCCTTCCTTCCTTTGTGAAGTTCTTCCTTCCTTCCTCCCTTAGTTTATTCTGTCCTTCCTTGAATCCTTCCTTCGTTCATTTGGTCCTTTCTTCCTTCCTTCATTCATTTGGTTCTTCGTTCCTTCATTTGTTTGGTCCTTCCTTCCTTCGGTCCTTCCTTCCTTCCTTCCTTAGTTTGTTAAGTCCTTCCTTGAATCCTTCCTTCGTTCATTTGGTCCTTTCTTCCTTCCTTCATTCATTTGGCTTTTCCTTTATTCACTCATTCCTTCGTTCTTTTTTCCTTCTGTCATTTGGTTCTTTGTTCATTTATTCCTTCATTCCTTCCTTCGTTCCTTAGTTGCTCAGTCCTTCCTTGAATCCTTCCTTCGTTCATTTGGTCCTTCCTTCCTTTATTTGTTCTGTCCTTCCTTCATTTGTTTGGTCCTTCCTTCCTTCCTTCCTTCCTTCCTTAGTTTGTTCAGTCCTTCCTTGAATCCTTCCTTCATTCATTTGGTCCTTCCTTCCTTCAAGAGTTTGGTCCTTTCTTCCTTCGTTCGGTCCTTCCTTCCATTCCTTGATCAGTCCTTCCTTCATTCGGCCCTTCCTTCCATTCTTCATTTGTTCCATTTAGTGATTGATATAATTAATAAAACAGTTATTATAATGTAAAACAGAAAGATATTTAACAATAGGCTGCTATTATATTCATTATGAATAATTTGTAATTTAATTTATTTTACTTTTTAACAGTTTATCCTTCAAAGTATTAGTTTGTGTCTTTGCTTTCCAAAAGCTTTTAAATGCACAGTAGAATCAATATTATACATTAGGCAAGGGTTAACACTATATATATATATATATATATATATATATATATATATATATATATATATATATATATATATATATATATATATATATATATATATATATATTAAGGTAAATATAAAACAGGTACCGGTTTTCCTACTTATATGAAGTGCAGATAGGTAATCATGTACAAAAAGAAGAAAAAAAAACATGATAGCTTTTTTCCCAGTGATGGGTTGCAGCTGGAAGGGCATCCGCTGCATAAAACATATGCTGGATATGTTGGCAGTTCATTCCACTGTGGCAATCCCAGATTAATAAAGGGACTAAGCCGAAAAAAATGACTGAATGAATGAATGATTGATTAAATGAATGAATGAATGAATGAATGAATAAATAAATGATTGAAAGCTTTTTAAAAGATTAGCAATACAATCGAAATACATAATGCTTATTATAATTAATAAAACAGTTATAATATTGTAAAACAGAAATAGGTAATCAGATAGGTAATCATGTTTTAATTATATTCTGCATAGCGTAAATTTACAAAATAAATTATAACTTCAAAAAACTAGCAATAAAATAGAAATACATGATGCTTATTATAATTAATAAAACAGTTATTATATAGTAAAACAGAAATATATTTAACAATAGGCTATTACAACATTCATTATAAATAATTTGTCATTATTTTATCTATTTTTGTAGCCAAGACTTTGTATATCCGTAGAGATACTGACTTTAAGTAAAGTATCCCTATCAAATATCAGTCATATAGGTAAAAACAGTGACTAGTCTCAGTGACCATTTATACAATAAGATAAAAGCTTTTAGAGGAGGTTTCATGACAAGTAGTTTTGCACTTTATCATGAATGAAAAACAGTTGCTGCCAAGAGTGTGATAGTGTGAGTGTGTGTGTGTGTGTGCTAGAGCGTGCGCGCGCAATAAACAGGTGCACGCGTCAAAGTTTCCCCGCCCCCACTCACACTGTTAAAATAATACATATTCTGACGCCTGATTCAGTTTGCGTGTTTACCGTTGCACTTTCCCGTAATGTTTGTTTTATGCAAACTGTCATGCTTCCTCTGAACTGTCAATCAACACAGACACTGAAGAAGTGTTCTCCGTGCTCACGGACAGGTTGATCGGTGACCGTTTCGGACAGGCAGCAGTGCCACGGGGAGCGCGTGGTGTGAGGGGCGGGAGTTGGCCAGAGACGGGGGTCTGAGCGCCAGAGAGAGAGGTATAGGAGCCAGAAGGTAATGTCGTAAAGCCGAGTGTCGTAAACCAGGTGCAGGGAGGGGAGGTGGAGTAGAAGGGAGGGAGGGGAGGTGTGGGGGCGAGAGGAGGTGACTCTCCAGCAGCATTTAGACACAGCGAAAGGATCATGGCGGATGGCCCCAGGTGTAAGCGCAGAAAGCAGGCGAACCCGAGGAGGACAAACGGTGAGTAAAAACCCTTCGCTTTGCTTGGCGACGGCTGATTTCATTCAACTGTGGACTCCGGGCCGCTGGCAGAACTTCTCGAGCCCTTCAAAGTGCTGGAAAGTAGCGCTGTGTTATAGCCCCTATCTGGTGTACCGTTATACCTGCCGCGCTCGCGACTCTCTCTCCGCCTAGCGGTACAGAGCGCGAGCGCGGACCGTTATTCGCAGCCAGTCCCATACAAGTGACTCTCGCTTTTGTTTCCCTTTTTATTCCCCTTTGCCTCGAGTTCACTTCGTTAAGCTTTCTGATTAAAACAGCTACTTAGGATTGGCTCTGTTGCTCGTCACTGCTGGGCTTTCCTCTTTTGATTCGACCGAACTGAAACTTATTTTCTCGCTCAAAATGTACCTGTTTGGTCCGATGCGGCTGATTTGGTTTCACACGAAACAGACTGAGCGATTGAAGTGGTGGAAATGCTTTCATAAATACATGTTTGACAACAGACCGCTTGGTCGGGAGGATTTTGTTTTATTTTCGTTAACAGCAAACTTTGTTTAGTATATCTGCAATGGGCTGTTCCGCTGTATGTGTGGTAGCAGGTAGCTAGCGGCTAGCAGAATCCTAAAAATAACCTTTGATGGTAAACATTTTAGCCTATGGTGATGGATGAACATGTTTATATCGCCGAAGTGACAGTTTGGCTTGTTTACTTCCTACGGAACAGCTACAAGTCGCACTTTTGTCATCTAGCTGAACAGAAAGTGCCTGATAACAGCAGCACGCTGCTCTCCGGTGCCGCTGCAGTAGAAAAGGGGGCATGTATTCAGTTCGCGGTGATGTTTGACAGGAAAGTTTCTTCTTGAACTTCACAAAGCACAAAATAAGGGTGTGTTTATGTAACAGTCCTGCCAGTCTATAGGCGTCCCCGCGGTATTCGGAGCACGATGCCAGTTAAAGCAACCTGTTTGTGCAGCCAGCCTGCCACATTTCTAGTTGGGTGGTAACGCTGAGGAGAAAAGGAAAGGAATCTGAAGGGCTGTCTGCTGCTAGAACAACTGCTGCAGCCTATATAAGGAATGCGTATACATCCCGAGCAGCGCACACAATCCTGATAAATCGCGCTGCTGCAGCTGGACTTACTGCACTGACAGTTTAGTTGTTTTGGGGACTTTATGCGTCCGTAACATGTGTGGTTTTCTGTGTGGTGGATAACTTACTGCTGTACTGGCGATTTACGATCTTGAAATATGACTATTTACCTTGCATCTTGTGCATAGCAGAGGTTTAGCCGTCAACCTAACTAAATTCACTGAGGAAATCGAGGCGTGCTTCACCTCTCGCATGCGCGCGTGAGATAAAGCAACATTAACTAAAACATCGTTTTTATCCAAACAAACTCGCTCCTTTTAGATTAAAGTACAGAATTTAATGTTTAGATGGCTTAGTGTTTTTTATGAAGATGCGAGTGAAGAAAGAGACTTTTCCTCAGGCTGACGCCATGCGCGCGCCATGTAGCGGTTCTCTCGGCGCGCGCGTGTGTGAGCGACCTGTAAATATGTGTCTACCTGATCGGAGAGGAGGACAAAAATGTCACTTAGGTTTTTTATAAATGCCATCTGACCATCTCGCTCGTTTTTTGCTACCTGAACTTGCTGACAAGGAAGGAGTCGTTGATTTTCACTCTCTGAGATACATTGTCTCGTTTTGAAAGCAGACGGGAGGCGTTTCTCGTGCGTTGCAGCAAATGTCAACTTGTGCAGGTATACCAAAGATGTCTGTGTAGTGTTTTTCGCATGCCTTCTCACTCTCAGCTGTTGTCGTTTGTTTTTAACTGTAGAACGGATGAGTGCCTGTTATCATTAGGCTTTCTATAGCGCTTACTCTCAAAAGCACCGCTTGTGCAAAGAGCATCCTCGGTACTTACAGGTTCTAGAGCATCGCTCGTGATCATTTACCTAGTGATAAAGCATAGGCGTGTTCTTAAATGGTTAAACCTGGAAAGATTTTAAACCATGAGGCTTAAGGGTCATATTGTTGCGCTTTTCTGGCGTGTTGTATTGAAATAAGTGCTTTGTCATGGGGCGTTTGGCACTGCTCACCGCACTGCAGGTATCTGAACGCGGAGACGCACCTGAACCGTGCGTCAGCACCTTGTACTTATCACTTGAACACCTCCAGTTATTGGTATTGTTGACATATTATGTAATTATTATATGTTAATCGTTATCTTTGTGTGTTTTATAAAGCTTGCGTTATCATTTTAAGCTCAAAATTAAGTGTTTTTGTTTTGTTTAAAAAACAAAGCAAAAAAAGGTAGATTGAACAATTAAACATAGGCATGAGCTTTCCGCGTCCTGACCGTTAATTATCTGAAGTCACGGGTTGACCTCGGAGCGCACCCGCCGAGTATCAGCGCTCCTGGTGCGTGATCAACGCTCCCTGAGTGTGCGCGTCCCTGCGTCATTAGCATAAGCCCCTCCCCCTCCGCGCCCCCGTGAGGAGTGTTGATCAGACCGTGGATAATTGGAATGTGGCCGCCTGAGTGCTTCACCGTTTGGTGTAAAGGCCAACAGTAAATGTTCACTGGAGGCAAACTGTCTTCTAGATAGATTCACTCTGGGTTTACCAGACTTACCTTCGCTTTAATTACCATAATCAAGATGAATTGAATGTTTTTATGTCAACTTACTTTACAACTATTTTAATTCAGCCAAGGAGCCCTTGATGTTTGAATCCTCATCTACTGAAGAATGTGAATGGTAATGTTTGTTCATAACAATTCAGCTCTAATTATAATTCAGACAACCTTTACCGGCTTAACAATCCCACATAATTAAAAAAATCTCCCTTAGGTCTTCTGTGATGTTGCTTGTTTCTCTTATCAGTATAGGCCTAATTGTTGGCAGCATCACAGTGCTAATAAATGACAGATGGAACAAGTTGCAGCAATGAGATGAATGGTTACACATATAAATATATGTGCTTGAAACTGCAAAAGTGAACAAGCTAGCCATGTATGTAGAAAAAAAATTCATAATTTCCAAAACAATCACGTTTACACAGTGTTCTGACAATGGAAAAGTTTTACTTTGAGTTTAAAAAAGCTTCTCATACAGATAATAACACAGTAAACTTAACATTGTCACTGTATGGCATGGTATCTTGAGCAACACAAGTACCTTCTTGTAGTCTGCTCTTGTTGAAATGGTTGTCTATTATTCATGCATTAGCATAACTCATTACTAGAGCTACATTATTTTTTGCTATTTCTGCTGAGAATTTTGTAAAATACCTGCGGATTTATGCAGAATAATTTTAGGAGTATCATAACTAAGAACTAAATATATTAATTAAAAAAAATTATATATATATTGAACTTTTATTTAATGTTTACAATGCAAATCCAATTAGACCTAACTTATTTGGTAAACAAAGCAAGTCTCTCATATAATAGATCTACTAAAAGACAGAAAATATTACTTTACTATCTGCATTATAAATAAGTTATATGAACATTTTAATATTACTATTAATATATCACAATAATATTAGTGAAATGAATTTAAAAAACGGAATAAACATAAATTTACACACATTTACACAAGTAAATACATAGACTCAATGATGGGCTAAAAATTTGCGGAAATATATGGATTTCTGTGCAAGCAGATTCCAGGTGGGCTTATCTATTACTTATGCATTAGCATAACTCATAATTCACAAAATTGCATTAGTGTATTTAACTTAAATTAAGACAATACCTGTATAATTTGAGACCAAAATGTATGTTTTAAGGCCCCTCAAATGTAGCTGTCATGTAAATTATGTCCAAAACACAAAAAAGTTTTTTATTTTTAGTTGAAAACAAAGTTGTTGATAAGCCCCTTCAGTATCACAACTTTTTTCTGTTTGAAATATATATGACTTTCATTTACTGATTAGTATCATCCAAGTAAACATAACAATATTAAAACCATCCTGACTATTATTATTGGTATATATTTTTGGCTATTAATGAAAATCTTCCTGACTCATTTATGAGTCAGATTCGGTGTACTCATATCTGTAACATTTGTAAATGTTATTGTGGTTTCTGCATACAGTTGCTGTGGGGGAGGTGAACTTTTCTCCCCTGGTGCTGATTTTTTTACCAGACTCTGCTCGCATGTGACAGCAGCACTTCACTATCAGGTGAAAAATTTGTGACGTGCCTGTTGCTTTGGCTGAAGGCAGAGTGTTAACCTCGAGATGAGCTGTTGGCCAGGTGAAGAATGTTTTACAAGAAAGAGAATTCATTAGATCTCTCTCACTTTTAACCCTGTTGACTTGCCTGAATGAATAGATCAATACATAAATTCTCGAAATGTACTGGACTTTTATAAACTCAGTAAACTTGAGGCCCAGGGAACAACCCACTGATTTGAACTCTCCGTCTTGAAGTGGAATGCTAAATAGTCAACAGACTTTCAGAGTACTTTAGGCAGTCTCAGGTGAAGTTATCTGTAGTATGTGAGGAAGGTGAACTGTGTCTAAACATCCTGAAAGCTGTGTGGCTGTGCGGTACAGCCTTAATCAATCTTTTTTAACAGCACACCTTGCTTATATCACCGACTGCTCCAAAAGCTGACAGAGAGTATCTCAAGTATGTCACTGAGGACATGTGTATTCCCAAAACTCTATTTCACCCATACAGTTCCAGAATGGGTTTCCTGCTTGTGTCTTTTCGGGAACCGTTCTGTGAATATCCACAGCAAAAAAAAAAAAAAGGGTTCAACACCAATTCCACTGTTAAATAATTCTACAGCAGTGTTAAATTGCACTATATGGCTCTGTACAGTTTATTCAAAAAGGTAAACCTGAGGTACATGGTATGTGAGATAGCCAGGGGCAGACTTAGTGATTTTGGGCCCCTATAAGCAATTCCAGCCAAGGGGCCCAAAAGTTCTAAAATGGACCTTTTGTACTTAATATTTGTATTATTATTGTTATTATTCAATCTCATTTTCTACATTTTATCTTTATGCTTAATAATAATAACAACATGTAAAGCACCTTGTAAAACTTTTGAAATGATTTGTTTTCTTAAGTTGAATTCACAACTAAACATAATAAATGAACTACTCCGTTTTTAAAACTTAATCTTTACTGATTTGACTGGTCCATGATTGAAGGTGGGGGACACATTTGCGCAGATGTAATAATTATGTTCAAATTAAAACTTTTTAGACTCTCACTGCACAAAATATGATAGAAAACAATGTTATATATAATTTATAGTGTCATTTATACTTCTAGTTATTTATTTGGGGGCCCTCTAATTTCCTGGGGCCCTAAGCGACTGCTTACCTTTGTTATTGGTTAAATCTGCCACTGGAAATAGCAAGTGAATGAAACATTTCACCTCTAATTTATCTAAAAATAAAGAATGAAACCCTGTGGTTGAATCACTCCCGGTACTGGAGACAACAAAACAGAGGTGCTGAAGGCACAATGTTTCTTTTCAGTCTGGTTATAGCATACAACACAAGTATTACATCAGTAACTATGTTTCCATCCTCCTATTTTTATGCCATTTTGGATATGCGCATAAAACAGCGGTTGATGGAAACGCAAAGATGCGCATCAATTGTGAAAATAAGCATAAATAACATATGCGCAATACTGTTAAAATAAACTTTTTATTAGGTAAGAAGAAATGTGCATAAACTACGATGGAAACACTTTTACCGAACAAATTCCAGAATGCGCATTAAAAAAAGTCATGTGATTTTGTTCTAAGAGATCATGTGATCATAAAAACGTGTGAATGGACAAACCAAGTGGCTGAGCACACTGTGAAACATCTAAAATGTTGTTTTAGTCATTCTAAAACCCCTTAATCATATAATATCAGTTCCCTTCAGAATTGTCAAGAGCATCTGTGCTCCGCGTCTCACGCCTTCAAACAGTAAGCACGCGTTCATTGCTTGTCGACATTTGTCTTCTGAGGCGCAAGTAATTTATTAAATAAATAAAAGATTCACACAGCTGCTCTTACTGCAGTAAATTCTGTTTTTACTTTTGATATTTGGCGGCAGTTTATCAGGAAGGGACGATTTTGTATGGAAACGCTGCTTTATTGCACACATGTTTTTTGCGATATTCAAGTTTTTGCGCGTACATTTAATTTGCATCTTTGGATGGAAACATAATGTTCATTCTGTGCAATATTCATGGCTAATTTACCTGGCCGAGAAAAAAAATATGATTTTAGAAGATGCTTTACTTGTCCCTGTGTGTCTTTTTTCACCTTTGGACGTGGGAATTATTCCCAAACATTTGGGGTTCTCGCAGCACACGACATGAAGACTTTCAGGAGCATGAGCTGTAAACGTGGAGGTGCTAATAGTCGGCAAGACGACAGGTGTTGTTCACAGGGCAGCTCTCTTTCTGTCCCTTCCTCCTTTGGCTCCCTCCAAGAGTACTGGAGGGCAATCTGAAACCTCCCAGTTTGGGAATAGAGGAATGTGGCTGACCGGTATTAGCATGGCTAAGATAATAAACATGGCAGCGGCTGTTGGGCGTGCTGTGCTTTGTAGTGGCTTTCTAAAATGGAGGTTACGTTTCAAAAGAACTTTAGCAAGGCTGTGTTTTTACACCAAGACATTTTAGGGGAAGGATTTACACCTATGAAATGAGCAGAACCCGCAAAGTTTTACTTGACTGCACTTATACTCGCAATGGCACACCCAGTGAATGATGAGAAATGTTTAGCTTGTTTACCATCGTTAGCTTCGGAGAGCTATGGCCAGCGTCAGGCTACTGCCAGCTCTGTGATAAAATGGGTGTAGCGGAATTTATTTGGCTGATAAAACTTTAATTACTGCACCGGGCCATTTCTACACCCCGTACCAGACTTTCTAGGGTTTAAGGCAATAAACACACACGCTTGTTTTTCTCTTAATCATGCACATTAAGTCAATGCTTTATAGTTGCAGTATTTTGTTGCATGTATTTGTTTTTCTGTAGGTACATGTGAACGAGGAGGTGTGCTTTTCTGCAGGACGTGCTCCTAGGGCATTTTAATGGCCATCTGCTAACATTTAGGATCTCTTTCTGGTTTAGCCGAAGAGGAAATTTTCATTTATCCATCATCCTTGCCTTGATTTCCTCCAAAAGTGAATTGACTGTCCTCTTCTCCTCTCCTCCTTTGACCCTTTCCCTAAGACACAGTAGCAGGGTGATGTTTAGTGACCTCTGCCATGGGCACCCATGCATTGCCTCAAGTATGACTTCACTTTCCCCCCCTGAGCCATTGTGAGGCGTCCAGCGTAACAAATTGGCTGTGTGTTAAAGTCTCCTCCACGCACACACACACACAAATACACACTCTGTGAATAGATCTCTAGGTAACAAAGCTCCGAAGCAGTCCTTGTTTTTTCGTCGTAGCCCCCATTCCCTTTCAGTTTGCCCCCTGTGTGGAGGTCACGTGGGGGAGGGATTTGTTGAAGATGGGGGTCAGTGTTTTGGAGGCCTGCTGAGGTGACAGTGAAGGACTGTTGTAAACTGGCGAGATGGCTCTTCTTCTCTCCCTTCCTGTGCTTTGCATAACAAACATGGCTTCCTTCTTGTCAAGGGCCAGTGCAAATGTGTGTTTAAGCACGTGGAAAACACTGTATGTGAGTAAAAACTTCCCAGCAAACAATTTTGTGTTTAATAGACGTCTAATAGACATCTAAACATAGACAGCTTGGCTAAAACAAGGCTAAACTTGGGCAGTCAGTGAAGATCTAATAGACTGCTCTAAAAATAGCCCAAAACTTGACTAGTCGTCAAATAGACTTTATATGTGTAGTCATTCATTTCTGTTTATTCGATGACCTATTTTTAGACGTCTATTAGATTTTCACTGAGAGCCCAAATTTAGCCTTGTTTTAGCCAAGGCGAATATGTTTAGACATCTATTAGACATCTATGAGACATATTTTAACAACAAAAAACGCTTGCTGGGTTTGTAGACAGAGCGTGTAGCTGCATTTCTATTTGACTGAGCTCCAGTTTGTGTTTTCTCTGGCATTGTAGGCTCTCGCTCGTTGTCTTTAGAAGGCTTGCACAAGGAAATAGGGGCCTTTTGTTTTGTTGATTGGGTGAATGAAAAGGAAAGCAAGGGAAATGGGACTCCATTAAAGGTAAAAGTAATGGCCATTCAGGTTTTAGTACATACAACATGACAATGTTGACATGAGACGGCATGTAGAACTTTTTTCTGCCTTTACTGTCACTGTTGTTCAAATGTCATTAAACTCATATTCATTAAAATTAGAGATGCTCTGATCGATCAACCAGAGATCGGTATTGGCAGATTTATCACATTTAATGACTCGAGCGGTACTCGCTGATCTGAACCAATCGCAATTGTTTGTTTATGCGTTAACAAGCAGAGGAAGACACACGTGCAATTGTTGCAATCCAGTGTTTTGAGCTGCTGTGATGCGAGTGGAGCAATCCTCCTCTGAAAGTTCCGCAAGTCTTCCGCATACGCATACCGGCTCTGTGATCCCCACAAATTAGTTAAAATAACTCGGAAATCATGACAACGAGAGTGACTGAGCAAGAGAACAGATCGCGAGAGGAGCAGTGATGGGTCACACTTTATTTTGATGGACCGTTTGTTGAATTTAAGTTACATTGCATATGCATGCCAACTAATTCTCATTAGATTATAAGTAAGACTGTTGGGTTAGGGGTTAGAGTTAGTGTAAGTTGACATGTACTTGCAAAGTTTCTTATAGTCAGTTAAATGTCTATTGAAGGAGCAGTATCAACAGATATTAAGCAGACAGTCTACTAATACTCAAATGGACCATTAAAATAAAGTGTTACCCAGTGATGTTCTAAAATCCCACATACAGTACATTGATTAGGTAAAATCAATAGATCAGAAAACTTCTTGTAATAAACTTATTGCAATCTACAGTAGTTTATAGGCTATTTTCTTTTAGTACAGAGGTATTAGATTTGTAGGTGTGCATTTTAACTTGTTATGAATCTAATATACGCTCTAAACTTATTATTGATTGAGATATGTTGAATTCTCCTTCCATCATTTGCAATGTTTGTATTTTTTCTTACCAATTTTTTAATCTGTGAAATCTGTTATTTCAAGCTGCTTGATATCCATGACATGCACACCTAGAGTGCTTTTCCCAAACAACAGCGTACCTCGCGGCTGAACTATTATAGTATGAGGCATTTTTTGGAAAATGAACGATGTAGTGACGAGTGTTTCCCAAAACCGTAGTTTCTCTGTCGCAGATCCATCGTTTGAACCACTTTAGTTATTACATCAAACGCCCATAATGTTGCTTTAAATGGGGTGGTAACTACTTTTTTAGAGAAGAACCCCATAATTTCTTTGTCCAAATTATATTGTTTTACACGCACACACATTAAAAAAAAAATCCCAATATTAGTTTTGATAAAAACATGCACTCGTTTTCCATATTAATTGAAATATATGTAAATGGCACATATAGAGCCTATGTTTCCTTTACAAATATTATTGAGAACATTACAAATTTCATTCTAAAACATAAAATCACTTATAAAAGCTAACATGAATTATAATATCATATATAAATCATATAAATAAATAAATAATGAGGCTATTTATTAAGAAATTAGATTTAATATTGATTATTTATTAGGAAATGAAAAAAATCCTACTTTAATAATAATAATAATATTAACAATGATTATTATTATTAAGTACGATATTGTTTATTTATAAATTTTTTTCTACTTTTTTAAGTCTACTTTTACAATTTGACACATGCACATCACTGCAAAAATGTTCAAACCAACAGGTTATTGTCATAAACAGTACAGATACTTAATAAATAACCTACTATAAATTAAAAGCATTAACATATCTTGCAAAGAGCTGAAATCTATACACGGTTCATTTCAGGTGCTGCTTAATTCCTGCGGCCCTGTCCAAATTTGGCTCTCGGCAAACAGCACTCCAAACATCTCTGTGCTTTTACAAACGGGATTAATGATCAGCCCGGTCACTGGTCTCACGGAGGAAAGAGAGGAAGCATTACTCCCAAAGAAAAACCTTCTCTTTATTTCTCTCTCCTTCATCTCTCCCTCATTTTCATTCTCCCTAAAAAGAGCCCAGGTTTCATGAACCCCCTTTTTGGTTGTACTTTATTGCTGGGTCTGTGTGTATTTGCGTGTGTGTGCGCGCATGCTTAAGTGAGCTATTGTGTTTTAAAGCTTCAGCGAGGGGGAGAAAAGGGGTTTTGCTACCTATGCAGCAGGCCACTATCGGCCATAGAGGGGCTTAGCGGCAGAAGAAAAGGACTATTGAAAGAGTGCGGAGAGGGAGGGAACTCTCTTTCTCCTGCTGCCTGTGGGAAACTACTGCCCATGCGGAGACGTGCATTTGCATATGACCCATTCTCCTCCGAGAGGAAGACGAGATGTGGAGGAATCCTTGTCTTTTTGCATGTCAGTGTGTGTAGGTGGAGCGTTTGTCTGCTGTGATGGAGAGGTGTGATGGAGGAACAAGTGTTAGAGCGGATGGGTGTCAACAGCACTGGTCTGGGGACTAAAATATCCTAAAGGTGTTTGGATGGTGCTGGTGAGAGACACGTAGGCATTGCCAAAATAAAACCCCCCTCGCAACACTTGAAGATTGAAGTCATATGTGTCACTTTCAAATACGCACATGTTTATTAATGTTCATTTATATAATAGACTTTTGATCTATATAATAACAATAATATAATAGTAAAGACTACAGGCTGGACTATACTTCAAACAAAGTCAAACAGATCTGACTTAATTCTGAACAAAATTAAGCTAAAATTGACTGTTTTGCGTTTGTTTCTGGAGTTTGAAGCAGTCTGGCTGGTAAACAACTGTATTACTGTAATAGTTACTGTATTAACTGTATTAGTTAGTTGTAATAACATAACAAGCGAGGCTCCACCTTCTTGGAAGTTTTCTCTAGTTCATTTCTATCATGGTCAGACATTAGTAAGACAGTAAACACACAAACACTCATTATAAGTGTAGGTGCATAAGGTGCTTTTTTAAAGCAATGTATTATTATTATTATTACTACTACTATTGTCAATTGAATATATAAAGTTCACATTGATGTCAGCTAAAAGATTGAATTTCTGTGCATTTCTGTCCTCATTTACGCATCCTCCACTTGTTCTTTTTTTTAACAGCACAATCCTTCAAATGCTAAGATTAAATGATTCGGCTAGATTATAATTATGGATTGTCAGAATCATCGTTTAAAAATTATTATTTTTTTAATAATTATTTTTTAGGGGTTTTCACCTTTATTGACAGGACAGTGGAGATTAACAGAGAGGGGAAAAATCAGCAAAGGACCTCGAGCCGGGAATCGAACACGGGTCGCCGCGAGCACCTGGGTGCTATATGTCGATGCACTAACCACTAGGCTATTGGCACCGACATCGTTTTAAAATTTTGCACGACACGAAAGCACGATTGCCTCACAGCAAGAAGGTCGCTGAATCGAGCCCTGGCTGGGTCAGTTGGCATTTCTGTGTGGAGTTTGCATGTTGCCGTGGGTTTCCCCTGGGTGCTCCGGTTTCCACCACAGTCCAAACGACATACAGTATAGGTGAATTTGGAAAGCTAAATTGGTCGTTGTGTATGTGTGTGAATGCAAGAGTGTATGGGTGTTTTCCAGTGTTGAGTTGCGGCTGGAAGGGCATCTGCTGCGTAAAACATATGCTGGATAAGTTGGCGGTTCATTCCGCTGTGGCGACCCCTAATTAATAAAGCCATTTATCTAAGCCGAAAAGAAAATAAATTAATGAATGAACTTTGCGAAATAGTTTTTGTTGTTGCGATCATGATATTTCTTACAGTAGAATTATCTTGCAAAAGGCAATTTTATCAGCATTTTAAAAATATATATTTATTTATGTTATGACCGTAATAAAAAAAGGGGAATAGATATTTTTCCTAGCTTGTTAAATCTTAAAGAAAACCTAACAGCACCTACTGGAGAGGTGTGGATCAAAATAGTAAAGGCCCCATCTGATCAGTCAGATTTGGATAAACAACGTTTGCATACAGCACACAAATGTTTGGCACATAAAACTGGATATGATATGGATTTTGTATACACCAGGGGTGGGCAATTATTTTTTTAAGTGGCCACATTAAACTCTGGGGTGGTTTTAGAGGGCCAGATAAATACATTAATTTGTTTTAAAAAAATTGTGTAAAATAATTCAATAAACATTCATAAAAACTCTAAAGTTTAAGAAAGGTTCAGTTTTACACAAAAGTATTTTAAAGACCAGCATCACAATATCAACTTCATATCAATGCCACAAGGTTATTTGTTTGATTGCTTTACCTTAGTTAATTTTTACTTATTAATTTAATTAATTTATTTTTTATTCAGTCAGTCATTCATTCATTTATTATTTTTTATGTTCAGTGAGAGAAGTCTAGCCTGTGTTGGGCTGAACAAGTGCACTGAAGTCCATTTGAAATAACAAAACTGATTGTGTAAAATACGCTATATGTGAAAGTCCCCTTTTGTTGACTCACATTATCAGGTCTGCGCATTGCAAGGCCCTGTTCGTGTTTGAATTTAAATTAAATAAATACTTAACTCGGGCCGATCAAATAAGTCCAGCGGGCCGCATGTGGCCCAGGGGCCGAAAAATGCCCAGGTCTGGCATATACAGTGCTCAGCATATATAAGTACACCCCTCAAAAAAGTACACCTCTCTTTTTAAATTTGTGCATATACATTAGATTAGTCAGTACTGAAGCCAAATCTGGAGCTTATCTAACAAAATAACTTACGATATCAGTCTAAAAGCTAGTACACCCAAATTTATATGTTAGAAAAAAATATTAAATACAAATTTTAAAAAAGAGAAAAAAATCAAGAGAAGAAAAAAAAGTTGAAATTTTGTTGAAATTTTGTAGGTTGTATTTGTTTTTGCAATATTTTGCTTGAATTTAATTGTATTATCTTTCGATTTTTAAATATGTTTGGTGAGTAAAATATGATTTTAACAAATATATCTGTTTAATAAATCTTTTTTGTTTAAATACACCAAAATACATCGCCTATATTCACTGAGAAATGGATACAAATATTCATTTTCAAAATGGGCTGTACTTAATTATGCTAAACACTCTACTATTACTGTAATATTGATATTTTTTAAGGCTTGTGGCTGCCATGTTTCAGAAATAAAACTTTTGAAACTCACTCTCATTGGCTACAGCAGAAATCCTCACAGAGGCAACCCAAACAACAAGTTTGATATTTATGCTTTGGGATCAAGAGAGCTCTCACTTTAGTTGATTGAGAACAATAATTCATAATCATAATGATAAACTTAATGCTCGCACAAAATTTGATTGTGACAAGCCACAAATTGGTCCATGCCGATTTGATCATTGAGTGACGCGAACAGAAAATAAAACAGGCTTAAAATCGTCAAGTGGCCAGCCTTACACACAGCTCAGAAAAGTGACGCCCCCATAGAATAGCAGCAGCCAGTTAGGATCATTCACAAGTATTGTGCCGTCTGGACCCACTAGCACACATTTCACAATGTGTGTGCGCGAATGCTTCCTATCAGTCTCATTTTTTCTTCTGTATGTCACTGTGTTGTGTTGATCTCATCTAATAGAGTGTGTATGAAATAGATTCTCTGGAGATAAACACTTCTCTCCAGATCTCTTGTCAGTGTGAGTCATATGAACAGGTGTGTGAGGTGTATGACCTCATCTAATACAATCATCTATCCCGACGTGTGTGTGTGTGTAGGCATGGTGGGAAGGTCACTGCCACATCTCACAGGAAATTAAGACTTCGTCCCCCCTTCTCCACTCCTTTACTCTTTGGGGATATTATGTTTGTGTGTACACCTGTCCGAAAGACTCCGATCGGAGCCTGACAACTTAAGTGGCGTGTTCTTCAGGGATGAGCTTGTGCGTTGTGTGCACCTGTTAAGGTTTCTTCAGTGCACCTGAGAATATGAGTGCTCGTAATTGGCTTGTGTGGGGGGTAATTTTGTGCGCCTGTTGTGCTGATATATGTATTGTTTTTAATAATATGACTTGGGAGTACTCTTAAGGGCTAGCATTGTCACTAGAGTCTCTCTCTCTCTCTCTTTTGTTTTTTTATGCATATCTACAGCTAGCACTAAAGCTAAAGTTTGTGTTGAACTGTTTACACAATATAGGCCTACTGTTCTTTTCTTAGGACCATGTTTTCAGTAGATTGTAGTGTAATGTAGTAGTAAGAACTGAGCTTGTAACAAAAAGGCTCAAATCCCCAAGGAATGACTCCATGAACGGACAGCATTGTGCTGTTGAGCGAGCAACTTAACCTTAAGGTTGATCCTGGAGGATTGTTCCTGTAACCGAAGGTGCGGTTAGCGTGTTATCTGCTCAGTCTATAGGCTGACATAAATCTACACTGTAAAAAAAAGTTTATAGATGACTACATAAAAAAGTGAGTAAACCCATTGCTTTTAAAGTGATTAGTTGACTACTTAGAAAGTGAGTAAACCTGTTGCCTTAAAAACTATTAAGCATTTTTTGTTTTTAAACAATGTCTTATAGATGTCTTATAGATGTCTAAACATAGTCTTCTTGGCTAAAACAAGGCTTAACTTGGGCTGTCAGTGAAAATCTGATAGACGTCTAAGAATAGGCCAAAACTAGACTAGTCATCAAATAAACAGAAAAGAATGACTACACATATAAAGTCTGTCTAATCTGTCTATTTGACGACTAGTTTTGGGCTGTTCTTAGATGTCTATTAGATTTTCACTGACAGCCCAAGTTTAGCCTTGTTTTAGCCAAGCTGTCTATGTTTAGATGTCTATTAGACGTCTATTAAACCCAAAATTGTTAATAGTTCCAAGTAACAATCGGTCTACCCGATTAATTCAACTTTTCGCTTTTAAGGCAACATGTTTACTCCAGCTTGATCTCACGAGGAAATGTAACTATTTTACGTTCTGTTGTATGAAATTGTACGATTTGAAAAAAGGGGCGTGGAACCCAAGCCTGCCCCTAAACTCAATCACCAGTGGTGGATGAGCAAATCGTACTAAATTGAATGAGATTGTACAAATTCATACAAATTAGCCAGCAAATCAGGGGTGTCCAAACTTTTTCGTATGAAGAGCCAAAAACTAAAAATACTTGAGACCCATGGGCCCAAATTATATTACATTACAGTTGCCCCACACTCTAAAAAAATGTGGAGTTATTTCATCCCAATTCTGAGTGTAATAGGGACTAACCCAAGTGCTGGGTTATTTTTTTATTAAATTAGTAGGACCAAATTTAACAAAATGTTTGGGTTAGTTTATATTGTACTCAATTTGGGTTCAAATAACCCAGAATTTCCTAGAGTTTAGGTAATTTCCTAACATTCATTCATTCATTTTATTTTCGGCTTAGTCCCTTTATTAATGCGTGGTCGCCACAGCGGAATAAACTGCCAACTTATCCAGCACATGTTTCACGCAGGGGATACCCTTCCAGCTGCAACCCATCTCTGGGAAACATCCATACACACTCTCATTCATACACTATGGACAATTTAGCCTCCCAATTCACCTGTACCACATGTCTTTGGACTGTGGGGGAAACCGGAGTACCCGGAGGAAACCCATGCGACCACGGGGAGAACATTCAAACTCCACACAGAAACGCTAACTGACCCAGCTGAGGCTCAAATCAGCGAACTTCTTGCTGTGAGGCGACCGCACTACCAACTGCACCACTGAGTCGCCAATTTCCTAACATATTTTATAATATTTTAAAAATAAATTGTATATTATTACAGTAAAAGCATAAACAAATCACATTTATAGCACAGTAGTGTTCAGTGCTGCCCCTGCCTTCATTTGCCCGATACCTCTGGATCTGTCGGGTGACAGTATGAGCATTTAAAAAAAATCTAAAACATTTAATTTCCATTAGCTTTTTGTAGTTTAGCGATAAAACAAACAAACAAAAAGTTACATTAAATCAGAAATAATTTCTAGTCTCTAAACCAATGGTCCCAAACTCAATTCCTGGAGGGCCGCAGTGCTGCATAGTTTAGCTACAACCACTTCCAACTCACACCTGCTTAATTGTCTCTAGTAGTCTTGAACACCTTAACTAGTTTGATCAGCTGCGTTTGATTAGGGTTGAAGCAAAACTGTGCAGAGCTGCGGCCCTCCAGGAATCAAGTTTAAGACCTACGCTCTCAAGCATCCCTATCATTCTCCCTCTTTTCTCAGAAGGGATTGTGGGCCAAATTAAAGGTTACCAAGGGCCAACTTTGGCCCGTGGGCCCTAGTTTGAGCACTTAATCAAAAAGTTACGAATTGCTGTGAGATCGTGTTGGTTTACTTACATTTTGTGAACTAACTATTCTCTTTTTACAGTGTGAGCAAGTATTTGACATTTAAAAGAACAGTGGCGGACCAGCTACTACTTTTCTGGCATGTAATACAGCTTTTTTATAAATTTTTGTAAATCCATTTTAACAGGGTTGTTTCACACCATTGTGCCCAACACCTGGGAGATTGTTTTGAAGGGCACCTATGATGAAAAATATCTTTTGTAAGCTGTTTGGACAGAACTGTGTGTAGATATAATGTGTCCACAGTCATATTAGAGTATGTAATGACATTGTGTGGGACTCATCTTTGCACAAAGGCTTGAATTAACTCAACAACAAATACATCAAATAATCATAGGGAAAGTTCTTACTGTAGTATTTCTCACAAACGTTATGTGTGATCTGCTTCCTTCATGTCTGTCACTGTGCTGTTTATCTGACGAAGATGGAGATGGAGACACACTGACAGCCACGTGGGAATTGGTGGTTAAAGGCACAGGCGCCAAAAACAGCTACACTGTGTTCAGAGCAGTAAATTTCTAAATTCCGAAGGCTATAATAAATAATCTGATGGGTGTTTTGAGCTGAAACTTTACAGACACATTCTGGAGACACAAAAGACTTCTCTTAAATCTTAAAAAGGGTAAATTAGATGTCCTTTAAAAATGAAAAAGAAAAACATTTCAGTTTCATAGAACATCACTGACATGTACCCTCACAGAAAGAAAGAAAGAAAGAAAGGAAGGAAGGAAGGAAGGAAGGAAGAAAGGAAGGAAGGAAAGAAGGAAGGAAGGAAGGAAGGAAGGAAGGAAGGAAGGAAGGAAGGAAGGAAGAAAGAAAGACTGGTGAGAAAGTGCAAAGTTTTCTGATTGACTAAACAAGGTATTTTGTCAGTTTATAAAGTTTGGAGTAATCCCAGAGTCAGGTATGATATTTGTCAGGTTATAGGACTTTTTTTTCTAAGAACAAACAAAAAACTACCATTGTGTTTTCTGCTCTGCCTTATGAACATATCAAAGAATAAGCAAGGGGCGTCTCATCACCAGCCAGACTGTTTCTCTTACCCTCACCTCCTGTTTATAAAGAAGCTAAAAACGAAAAGCTGTGTTTTTTATTTCTTTAATCTTACTTCACGCTCGTCGCATCCAATCCCATCATCCCCATATTGCATCCATAATAGGCAACAACCTGCAATATCTCCTGATTGATCCACAGCAAAAACACGACAGTCTCTTCCAGCACAAAAGCAGCATCAACACACCTTCAGCCGTCACCGTTTCTTTTTGCATCCCTGTTGCATCAGAAAGCAAAATTACAGCTAGAAGTAATGCATCCTCATTTAATGCTTTCAGCCCTTATCGCATCAAAACAATGCTAAGAAGATAATGATGAATATGCCGTATACTTTTATCAGCTCGTAGGCCTTATGAATACAGCTCTTATGCCGGCGAGCGGCTGCACTGATAAGGTGATCTATCAAAGTGATGTATGAAATGTCAGGGATGCTGGGAGGCAGCATGAGATCTCTGTTCTCTGAGCTTCTGAGCAGCTCGGCAGGGTTTTGATGCGTTATGATTTGAGGGGAGACTCGTAATGCATCTCTATTCACAGCCCCCTGGAGACCTGTGTGTGTATGTGCGTGTGTGTGTGTGTGTGTGTGTGTGTGTGTGTGTCCTTGTCCATCTGAACTCCCTGGAGAAGGGATTGTATAAGTAGGATGTTAGGTCGTACTATGATGTGGGTGTATTAGTCACATTGTGAAAGGCTTTCCAGCACAGCGAATGTCAACACCGGTAAACATCTAGAAAGATGCGATGAGGAAAAATTTGTGAAAAGCAGAATGAAATGCTGAATTGGCTTTTTTATGCGCACAAAGCAATGTGTAACTTTTATTGATGCATATTTTTCTGACAAGTTACAGTCTAATGTAAACAAAACAATAAATCAAGACGCTGTTACAACGTATTTTTTATTCATGTTCCTTTGGCTTAGTGCCTTATTTATCAGGGGTCACCACAGCGGAATGAACCACCAACTATTCCAGCATATGTTTTATGCAGCGAATGCCCTTCCAGCTGCAACCCAGTACTGGGAAACACCCATACACTCATTCACATACACACTCATACACTACGGCCAATTTTAGTTTATCCAATTCACCTGTACCGCATGTCTTTGAACTGTGAGGGAAACCGGGGCACCTGGAGGAAACCCATGTGAACTGGGAGAATATGCAACCTCCTCACAGAAATGCCAACTCGCCCAGCCGTGACTCGAACAAGAAACCTTCTATCTATGAGGCTGGGCGATTATTCGAAAGATAATCGAAATCGACATTCAGAACCTATAATCAAATTTTTCCAAGTCAATTGTTTTTAATTACTTTCTCTACCGCTCTGATTTATACTTCTGTGTCAAACGGGTATGTGAATGGTCTGGCGCAGCCTTTGTGTGGTCATATACCTGTGCACTTCTCAAAAAAATGTACCTACACATTGAACGTTTGCACTACATTGACGATGATTGGAAGCTGTGCCAGAAAAGCCTTGAGATGGCAAATTTTCCATTACATTAAATTCATTATTTACGTTAAAATATTTGTTTACAGAAGATTTAAGAAATACACTGTTTAAAATATTATTTACAGGATATGCAAGAGTTATTTTATTTAGAAGAGATACTGCTAATGTAACAGGGTTAAAAGAATGTTAGTTTAATTGTCTTAGACTTATTTCTACTTTTCATAAGAAATATACAATACACTGTAAAACCCAACAGTCAACTTTATCTAATGAAATGAGTGTAGGTTACTCAAAATTTACTGAAAGTTAATTCTACTCATTTGAAAAGAGTTTTGAACTCAGTTTTGAAGGTATTGAGTTAATTAAATACCTCATTACTTCAACTTAACAGAGTAAGTTCACAGTACTCATATAGATTAGTTTTATAACTCAAATGGTTTGTAGCAATCTGTTTCCTCAAACGGTTTGAGTTGTCTTAACTTATTGGGTTTTACAGTACTTAATTGGTTTGAGTTCTCTTTATTTATTGGGTTTTACTGTGCTCAAATTGCTTCCTGTACTCAAATGGATTAAGTTCACAGTACTCATATAGATTAGTTTTATAACTCAAATGGTTTGTTGCAATCAGTTTCCTCAAACGGTTTGAGTTGCCTTAACTTATTGGGTTTCACAGTACTCAGCTGGTTTGAGTTCTCTTCATTTATTAGGTTTTACTGTGCTCCAATTGCTTCATTTACTCAAATGGATTAATTTCACAGTACTCATTAGGATTAGTTTTTGATCTTAAATGGTTTGTTACAGTCGGTTTCCTCAAATGGTTTGCGTTACCTTAACTTTTTGGGTTTTACAGTGTAATAATAATTAATTTTGTTTCCAAAAGTGCAAGTTATTTATTTTTACACTTTTTTAAGAATGAGTGACTGTTTGTTTTAGACAATCTGTGTTTTAATTTCAGTTGTGTAATGTTAAAGTAAATAATCATAGATAGCAGATAGTGTGCGTTTCCTTTATTTTAAAATCAAGTAATACACCATTCATTCAAAAATCTCTCACTTGTAATATGTGAGCATATTTACTATATCTATGAGGGCAAAAAAATAAAATAAAAATGAATAAATAAAAACAATTGTTGATTAATCGTAATCGAGTTAAAAGGTTTAATTAGATTAGATTAGATTCAACTTTATTGTCATTACACATGTACACGTACAAGGCAACGAAATGCAGTTTAGGTCTGATTAATTAATCAAGATTTAGATTTTAGGCCAAATCGCCCAGCCTTATGAAGTGACAGTGCTAACCACTGAGCAATTTACAGTGTAACTGCCTCATTATTAGTCAGTAAAAAGATGTCATAAAGACTATTAATTAATTTCTTCCAAAATTACTGTATTAAAGTAAACTATTAAAATATTATATGGGAAGTATTTACTTTTTATTAGATTCACAGCAGCATTACAGTTCACTTAGAGTATGTATGTAACTGGAAATAACTATTAATTGAACAATATGTAATAAAAAAATTATTAATATGAAGCAGAAAATATTCAAATGAATTCAAACCAATGAAAATGACAAGTTACTCAAATGTACAGCGTACCTGAGATGAACACTTTGGGGAGAATATATAGAGAGAGACAGAAAAAATGTATTCTGAAACGGATTTATGTATAGAGAAAGAAATGTAAACCAGAAACTAGTGGTCTGTATTTGATTAAAACATCACTTAGTGACATATTACAGCCAGTCTTGCACAACATACACTAAAAGGAGATGCTGTCACCCCAATTAAAATGCTTCTCAAGGGTCTGTGTGTTGTGTAGCGAGCATTAAACATGCACGCGCGAGTGTGTGCACCAACAGACAGCCTTGTCATGGGATGATGAATATGTTTAAGCGGTGTTTAGCAAACTGTTTGTTTCTGCTCTGCAGCTCCATATGTTTGCCTCAGGTCCCCACAGGTTTGCTCTGATGTCATCTATCCATGTGCTAAATGGCATCCCGGGAATTTCTCACCTCCGCCAGTAATAATTATCCTGGGGTCCCGTGCGAGGCTGAGAGGATGTCATTGCACCGTTTCCTTTTAAAACGCCCCTAATGTAAACCAGATTTGGGTTTAGCTCTCTCTCTCAGTACGAGATCCGGACATCTTTTAAGCTGTCAGAATCCCTCACCCCTCCTCTGTCCGTCTGCACCTGGCACCTGATGGTATCAGAGCCTCCCACGTACATTTCAGCCAATCACAGGGCAAGGAGTACTATCCCTCCTGTATTTGCAGTACACAGTATTTGGCCTTGCCAAGTTTACCTGATAGTTACCTGATACTGAACTGAGGTTAGACATCCAGAGCAAATAAACGTCTTGTGTAATAATCTTGCTTCGTGCCTTGACCCAATTTTTGGTTAATTTCTTGCAGTTTTACATCACAATAAGCTGAAATGATGTTTGCAAGCTATTATTCTGAGAGAAATGAAAGATTTTATGCATCAGGAATTGATTGGATTGAGGCAGAGAACGTTTTATTGCATTTTGATTGAAGATTACGAACATTTCTTTTTCTGTATTTGGAACGGAACAATGAATTGTGCTTCATAGGGCCAGAAGGCTGCGTTCAGATAATACATGAGGTCCATTCTGATCTCAGATGTGTTATTGGTTAATTTGAGTGGATTTTTTTGTCCATTATGTGTGTGTGTGTGTTTTAGCTGATCTAGCGATGATGCTCTCTGTCCAGACAGGGCAGATTAAAGTCCACCTGTCCTGACTCAGGTGTTTGCAGTCAAAACAAACGCTGACCTTGCAGTGTTCACCTGTGTGCTGTGTTTACCTGGTTACAACACTGACAAGAAGTGATGACTGAACTTGGGTCCAAACGTCTGCATGACTAAACGTCGGTTTGCTTTTTTTGGGTTGTTTGCACTTCTAAAGTTTATGATTTCATTAATTTTATATAGTTTTATTGTTTTTACTTGTGATTTGATTCAGAAACACTTTAAAATGGTATTCAATCTGCTAATCTATGTGTATGATGATAATACTTTCTACATATACTAACACATTATAATACTTTAGAAAAGTATGGTCAAATACCATATTGTTGCAGAAGCAAAGTGTTAATATACCAAGTGACTAGCATGCAAAAAAATCATATTGTTGTGTTTGTGAATTCATGTTTTGACAGTGTTGACAGTCGTCTGCATATTTTCAGTACATTGTTGTCGTGTAAAAAGACAAAGTAAATGTGCCAAATGAAAAGTCTTTCATTATTTACTTTACACTTGTTCCAAAATGTCCGGTAGCCATCAGCTTTTCTTTCACTATGGAAGTCAATGGGTCACAGTTACCAACATTTTCAAAATATCTTCAAAAAATGTTTGGAACCACTTTAGAGCGAGAATTTTTTGTCTTCCCTTTACATAATAAATGCCGTAAGCATTGTCCATTGTATGCCTATTTAATGTAACCATTTGAACCATATTGCATTGTTTTCTTCGTCTTCACCTCAGCAACATGTTTTAGTCTGAAAAACTCCCAAGGTCCACTTAACATTTTCGGCACACTTTCGTAATGTGTTTGAAAACGCTGTTAGACCTTTTTGTTCTCACAATGCTTTCACAGTTCTTCTGCCGCTCCCAGCTTCCCTGAACAAATCCACTACACTTTTTTCAATGTCCTTTAATGTTCCCGGCCTCCCTTAACACTTAAATAACATAATCACAGTGCTTTCACAACATTTTCCCTGCTCTTACAGAGTACGGCAGCTGCCGCTCGGCTTCCCGTCCAACTACAGCAGGTGCTGCAGACTCACAGGAATTCCGCTACATGTCTCATAAATAACACCTGACAAAAGAGAGAGAGAGAGAGAGAGAGAGAGAGAGAGAAAGAGAGAAAGAAAGAGAGGAGACATGGTACCTTTGATGATTTAAAGTGAAAAACTTCAGCAGACTTGGATTCTGAATTACTTTGCTTTTAAAAAACAGAGACAGGTCAGTGAGGCAGACGAATATTAAAACTGCACTAAATGAAATTACCAATGAGGGGTTGTCCGCATGGAGAGAGAGAGAGAGTGAGGGGGGAAAAAGACAATGCAAGACATTGGCTTTGTGCAAAACTATAAGCAGCTGCCCTTATGTCCAATCAGCCAGTGATTTCACAGGCAGGGCTTTACTATGAAGTTACATATGGCAACATTTCGGCATGAGGAGCGCAGTTTTGCCTCAGTTATCTCCTATAATATTACTTATTATCAGGGCAAGACCGAATCTGTGACATTTTTCCATTTCTGCATTGATTTTTATAAATAAACAATAATAAATAATCTGCAGGTTTCTGTGGATTGTTTTTGAAAGTATAGCTGAAAGTGTCATAAACAAAAGTATTGTTTAAAACTGAAATTTAATAAATTAGGACCAAAATGTAAGTCCATTAATTACATTTCCACTAAAATCCATAGAAAATATTACTTTACAAATTTTATTGCACACAAATCCTCCAATATTTACATAAAATTCAGTAATATAACATATATTTAAAAAATCTGAATAAATAATTTACGCATTTACATAAGTAAATATATGAAATGACATGGAGTCAACAATATGCAAAGTTTTCTGCACATTTCTGTGGGTTCTGTGTGGCCCTACTTATTATTAATAACTGGTAAGAGAGTTGTTGTTGCGGTTCATTCAGCTGTGGTGACCCCAGATTAATAAAGGGACTAAGCTGAAAAGAAAATGAATGAATGAATGAATGAATTAGAGTTGTTGTAGTGGTAAAGCATGGAATAGGATTAAGAAACTTAGAATATGATCACGCACAACATAGTTTTGCTGGCTTCCAATTGGAAGGTGTTCAGTAGCGAGTTTTGAATAAGATCAAATAAATCAGATTTTGCTCCTGTTCAAGATGGCCAAGACAGATGACTGCAAGTCATATATATTTATATATTTCAAATATATTTTACAATCTCTACAACTATCATAATTTCATGAACACGGTGGTAAACTAAAGAGATTGTTTGAACAAAACACTATTGTGATTAGCCTTGGGCGGTATCCAAATTTTGATACTGTACAAACCTCCTCCCTATTTTAACTCTGTATACGGTATTACCATGAATAACAAAAGAATTATAACGTAAGGCTCAGACAGCGTCACCAAACTGTTGGCTTGTGCCTAAACCGTTCAGAAACTGAATACCAAACACTAATACCGAAACTATAACAAAATAGCATGACTACAATATTAACTACAAAATAACATGACTACAATATTAACTACAAAATAACATGACTACAATATTAACAAAAAGCAGTTTATAAAAAAGTGCAAATACAACAGTCAAACAGAATTAAATTAACATAAACATCCAGAACAGTTTTCGCGCAGAGACGTGCACACAAATCGATTTAATTTTACCATGTCGTTCGCCAAGTATTTTGTCACTGCATAAATCACTGCAGGTTTTCCAATGGACACTGTCCCTTTTGTACTTCGTTGTTTTCCCAAAGACCCCCATTATCGTCAGCTGCATACTGGCGGTGGACCTAGATGTTGTTGGTCCTCCATTGGCAGGCGTTGAAACTGTTGCACTGAGTGAACTCGGGTCCATCCTCGCAGCAGTTAGTGGATGGCAGCTTCCGATATGCAACCTTAGGTTTGACGTATTTCCATCTCTCGTGGTCAACTTTTTGTTGCACAATTTGCCTCGTCCGTATTTACCGCCTCTCCCTTCTCGTTTAGACGAAACTGCAGACGTTGTATTGGTTTTTGAGACCATGTCATTTGGTGCTCGATTTGCCATCTTTCCCCACCTCTCTCTTTCTCCTCCACGCTGTCCCGTGATGACAACCACACATATGCATTTTTAGGCAATAAATAAATTATATTTAATACTTAATCGTATTTTATGACTGTATAACAGTATTGAAACTGACACAGTTGCTATTTTTAAGATACCGCGGTCTACCATATTACCGCCCAAGCCTAATTGTGATGCTTGTTTTTAATGACAAAAAGAAAAAGAATTAAAGTATATGCAGTATATCAGGGCACTGAATCACATTTAGACACTCAACTTTACTAAACGGCCATCGGTGCTGCTTATAACAAGGGTTTCTGAATTGTACATATCAGCCCTTTGAAGATTCTCTTTAAAGATCACATGGTTCAATATAGCTTCAGGAGGTGTCTTGTGTGAAAATATATGCAGAAATTTCAAAGAGCCCATATATTAGGAAATATCTGAACTTTAATATGTCATTATAAGCTCACCATTAAGGTGAGGAACAGACGGTACGGCCTCACCTTCACACTGCATTCACAGGTTGAAAAAAAAAATATTGTTTTTGTAATCTGCCAATTTTGTTTTATCATTTGTCCATTTTTCTTGCTCCCTTAAATCAAGCTTTTAAGCTTGGTATCAGCTGAAAGCGTGGAGGTCACAAAAAGGATAAAAAAAAAAAGCAAATGGATGTGTCGGTTAATGGATGCAGATGAGAACATGAAAGAGTGCTTGTGAATTCAAATCGAAAAGCAGGGAGGGCATTGTTCTGTTCTCTAGGAGTTTATAATTCCATAAAAGAAAAAGCGGGCGACTGTGTTAATTGTGCTGTTAAAAGCTGCTAACGTCGTCACGAGTGACATTGAATGAGTGTCTAAAAAAGTGGCGGGCTAATAATTAAGGAGTGCACATTAATCAGGTTAGATTGGGCATGAATAGACATGTGTAAAGTGATTAATTGAATCATTACTGCGTTCCTCTAGCCCTGTTTTGCTTTCCTCAGAGGTTATTTACAAAAAGGCTGAAGTTACTGATGCTTGGACGTGGCATATTTTTAGCTAAATGAATCAGTTCATCAATCTGTCTGTAAACTGGTCCTTTGCTGATGCCACCAGCTGGAATGGTTCTCTGATGGGAATCTTAATTTCTGGCTTAACATGAAAGATTTTGATTGGAATTGTATTTCCCTTAGTAGACATCAGTCATGGACACAGAACCGAGAATGATGGCAGACACTGCTATTCTGTGAAATACATTTGTGGTAATATACAGTAGTGTGTCCAGTTGGGATCATACAGTCTAAAGAATATTTTTGCTCAAACTCCTTGTTTAAAATGAAAACAACACCGTTCTAAAGATTTTTGGGCCAACTTAATTGTTTTATGTTTAATCCACTTAAATTTGTAAACACAACTAGGTTAACTTAATCGGTTTGCGTTAGGACAATGTGATTAAATTGTGTGGAACCCAGCATTTTTTACACTATATACATTGTAAAAAATCCGGGGTTCCACATAATTCCATCATGTTGTCCCAACACAATACTAATAAGTTAGCTTAATCATTTTTACTGATTTAATTGGATTGAACATAAAACAATTCAATCGCAAGCAGCAAAAGTCATTTTTTGAGTGTGAAACCTTTAGTATAATCACAAAAAAAATGCAAACTACACTTCAAAATGGACATTGGGTTTTATTGAACTATGCATAGAAACATAAAACTGCAGAAGAAATATACAGAAGACAGAATATCCAGTTGATAATATTTCATTGTCTCTCTATTCAATTAGCAGCCATTCTTCTCCACATTTCTCTATAAGAATGTTTCCTTGCTTCTTACAAAAGCAGCAACAGAAATGTCGAACAAATGCAGAAGTTTAACATTCTCCAAGGACAACTATACGCTTAGAAAATCTACATCACCATAATATGAGAAAGTTTGAATAAAGAGCGAAGGATGAATTTCCCTTGGCCAGACATTACATTTCACCATTACTGTAGCTAAACACAAGATTTTCAATAGATCCTATTCAAAGGTTTGGTGTCAATAGAATTGACTGATTGGATTTAATCTTTTATATGTTCACCTTTTTTATTAAGCAATGTTAAAAAGTGACATTGCGAAATATGACCACCACACAATGTACTTCATTACATTCATAGTGACATTTGGCATGGTTATATTGAAAGTACAATTAAAGAGTTTAAATGCAAAAACTTTTAAGTGTCATCTAAAATTTTCATCTAAAATGAGCATTTTTATCAGGCTGTTGTATGTAGTTTCAGTAATAATTACTCTAAGTGCAAAGATTAGGTTATCTTCTTTGCCTTTAAAGTGAAATAACTAAACCGAAACATGGGAGGCTGAGAAAAACACAAATTTTAGAGGAATATTTCACACGGCACTTAGAGGTTTTTGCATCTTCAATTCCACATGGAACTACAGTGAACAGGATTCAGACAGGCAGACTTTTCAAACTTCTCTAATTTTAAAATGACAAAAAAAAGAGAAAATGTAAGTTATTTTGTATAGATGTACACATAATATTTGTGTAGTTACCCCGTGAAACTAAAACAGGTAGTAGTAATGAGTACTTTTTACTTTAGTACATATTTCAGCACATACTTCTTTACTTCTACTTGAGTACAAACGTGAAGTCAGTACTTCAACTTTTACCAGAGTCCCTTTAAACATCTGTACTTCTACTTGAGTAAAGGATGTGTGTACTTTTGCCACCTCGGTAGGCCCTTAACTAAAAGTCTAATTATATGAAGTATGGCCCAGCTCTAGGACCCAAATGTACCCTAGACGATGAGTCTGTGTCTGCTTTGAGTGACCCCCATCCAGGCCAATGCAAACAAAACCAGGAAGAGACAAAGACAGATTACTTACCCAGGATGCACAGCCCAAGGTCCTGCCCCCTCACAACTAAACAAAGCAACAAAAAACTAAACAAACAGGGAAGTGTGTGTAACTTTAGCATACGTGTGTGATTGCTGCTGACGTTACAGTGGAACGACACTTTCTACTGCACAAATCGAATTATGATTTCAATCTTAACAAGCGTCTCTCTTGGAAACCCAGAGTGTTGAAAGGATCCAGTCACACACTGGATCTCTGTTTCATCCAATTCCTCTCACTAATACCAAAGTCTTGCAACACTGCTTTTGAGGCAACACTGTGTGCATGCCAACGAGCCTCTGTCTTCTTTTGTGCTGTTTTCACTGACTGGCCTTATTCACGCTCTGAGATAAATAAGCCTCATTCATGACCGCTGAAAGCCTGAGTCTGCCCTCGCTGGCACAGACAGCCCCTCTGCATGTTCCTGCCTGGCATCCGCTCGCCTCAGAGGGCACTGCCAGCCCGACTCGCCACCCTGCCATCTTCATTGTGCTCAGACAATCAGCAAGCAAGTTATCAAGACTTTAATAAGTCATCGATGGCAGCATCAGCTCATTTCTAGAAATATAGAGCTGAAGCGTTTATGGATTAAATGTCGCATATTGGTGTCTCCGTTTAGTTAAATGTATATGATGGATATGCTAAGAAAATAAGATCTGACTGAAATAATGTTTCATCAGCATTAAGTGTAATAGACTTTATGTAAAAATTAAACCATTATTCTGACCTTCTTATAAATGTGATCATACTCAATTTCTTTTAAATCTTTGAATGATTTTTCAATTTTTACCAAAACTTTATTGCTTGAACTGGATAAAAACAAGTGGTGTGAAACAGAATAAAATAAAATGAATATTATTTTATTTAATTACAATTAATTAGCATTTCAAAGCTATACGATTACCCTTAAATGCTGTTTGTTTATATATGTGATCAATTTGTCTTCTCAAATTTCTTTTTGTTATTTTAAGGACACAATCTAATGTATGGAAGAATCTAAATGTATTGTTTGAATTTTATTTTTTACGTTTTATTTAACAGGGACAATGCTCATTAATAAACAGAAGAACTGTAAATAAGCCAGAGTTAGCCACAAGGGCTAATTTCCATCTGTTGCCCCCATGTAAAGTTTTATGCTAAATATAAAGGTTTGACCCATATACCATACACAGGGGAACTTTCATTCATATATTTCCATTACAAAAACGCATACACAATAAATTTTTTATTTGTTTGTTTTTTTAAACAGTGCAGTATTTATATGGTCTGACTTTAGCACTTTAATAAAAATACTGTATTATCGTATATATACACTCACTGGCCACTTTATTAGGTACACCTGACTAGTACCGGGTTGGACCCCCTTTTGTCTTCTGAACTGCCTTAATCCCTCATGGCACAGATTCAACAAGGTACTGGAAAATTCCTCGGAGATTTTGGTCCATATTGTCATGATAGCATCATGCAGTTGCTGCAGATTTGTCGCCATCCATGATATGAATTCCCCATTCCACCACATCCCAAACATGCTCTATTGTATTGAGCTCTGGTGACTGTGGAGGCCATTTGAGTTTGGTGAACTCATTGTCACGTTCAAGAAACCAGTCTGAGATGATTCACGCTTTATGACATGGCGTGTTATCCTGCTGGAAGTAGCCATCAGAAGATGAGTACACTGTGGTCATTAAGAGATGGACATGGTCAGCAACAATACTCAGGTAGGCTGTGGTGTTGACATGATGCTCAATTGATACCAATGAGCCAAGAATATATCCTCCACACCTTTACACCACCAGCCTGAACCACTGATACAATGCAGGATGGATCCATTCTTTTTATGCTGTTGATGCCAAATTCTGACCCTACCATCCGAATGTCGCAGCAGAAATCGAGACTCAGTGCAACGATTTTCCAATCTTCTATTGTCCAATTTTGGTGAGCCTGTGCGAATTGTAGCCCCAGTTTCCTGTTCTTTGCTGACAGGACTGGAACCCGGTGTGGTCTTCTGGTGCTGTAACCCATCCGCCACAAGGTTGGACGTGTTGTGCGTTCAGAGATGCTCTTCTGCATACCTCGGTTGTAACAAGTGGTTATTTCAGTTACTGTTGCTTTTCTATCAGCTGGAACCAGCCTGGCCATTCTCCTCTGACCTCTGACATCAACAAGACATTTGCGCCCACAAAACTGCTGCTCACTTTTCTTTTTCGGACCATTCTCTGTAAACCCAAGAGATGGTTGTGCGTAAAAAAACAAGTAGATCAGCAGTTTTTGAAATACTCAGCCTAAATGCATTGGGTTGCTGACATGTGATTGGCTGATTAGAAATTTGCATTAACGAGCAGTTGGACAGGTGTATCTAATAAGGTGTGGCCAGTGAGTGTGGGTGTGTAAGAGAAAATTATAATATAAACTAGAAAATCTGCACAACACTTGAGTTTAGGAAACTATTTCAATAATACTATTTCTGTTTCGATAATTTAACTATAATAACAATTTTCTAAACAGGACAGTTTATAAAGACTCAAAATCATTTACTCATCTTCATGTCATTTCCAAATAGCATTCTTTATGACATATTTGCTTATGTGATTGTATTGTTTTGACTGTATAAGGAAAGTCAATGCAGTCCAAAATAGCAATCTGTAAAATAATTTAGAAACCATAAGTCATAAAGGTTTGGATTGAAGAAAGTCTGATGAATAAATGATGACAGCATTGTCATTTCTGCGAGAACTATTTCAGAATCACTGTCTGCGTTCTCATTGGTAGTTGCTGCATCATGTCATTGTGCATTTGCATAAAGCTTGACTTCTGTTCCACGTTGTCTCATAACTAGCAGTTGGTTGAATTCTCATACTGAAAATGAATGGCTTCACATCTTTTTGCCACTACAGATTGCTGTTTTCTTTATTTAGAAGTCTTGACTTTCATTTAACAAGGAAGTCTGAATCTTCCAGGGTTTAGTGTGTACGTTGTTTAAAAAAAAAGGAAGAGGCGTGCACTATTAAGCAACAGTCTGACAGGCAGAGGACAGAAGAAGAAGAGGAGTGAAAGGAAGAAGGCAACTGAAAGGGCGGAGAGTGGGAATGCACCCATGAGATAAGCGTGTGAGACTCACATGGTTTGACTGTGCGTAAGTGTGTGTGTGTGTGTGTGTGTGGATGATTTGGTTTGTGCATGCATTCCTAACCTCCACCTGAATGCTGACCTTACTCTGAACTAGAAATGCATCTTTTTTCCTCCCATTTACCCTGCACATGTCTTCATGGGTATTAACATTTCTCTTCATTTAATTGATTAGATCCATCTGCAACAGGGAAAATGCAGGATTGGAGGGCTTGTTTGAGAACAGACACTTGTTGTCTCTTCACCTCCGCTTGTCATTTTTGTGGCATTGCTTCTCCTGAGCTTCACATTTGCTGACCTTTTCAGTCCTGCAGTTTTGGTTTCATCAAAGAGCATGGTTATAAAAGCACAACACTGACAATTAAGTTCAACCGGCCTAAAAACCTGATACATCAGGGATAATTAGGGTTGCTGTTAGCTTGAATTGAGATCTCTGAAGGGTGGTAGAAGGGTCTGGATGTGTGGTAGACTGTACTTACCCTTTAATTTCGCCTCTGTGTGGCCAATGTGCCCTCTGCCTGAGCTGTCATTTAGCACAGAGTCCTCTCTCCGTCCTAATCGAATCAAAGCCTAATAAATCTATTAAATCAAGGAGAATCTCTTTAGCCCTACAGACGCTGTCTAGACGTTTATGGCCAGTGTGCCATGCCGGACCTTTGGAATTTGCAACCATTTATTCTGGTCATCTACTTGATGTGAAGATGTGGGCTGAAAATGGATCATTTTGCGAGATGGCATTGGATGACTTGATTGATGATTAAGTGAAGTGCTCATTTTGTCTGGTGTCACATAATTTATTTATAGTAGTGTGGGTGTGTTATATCTATAAAATGGTTTACTCTATTGAATATTAATTTATTTTAAACAGTTGAAGTCAGAATTATTAGCCCCCCTTTGAACTTTTTTTTCTTTTTTAAATATTTCACAAATGATGTTTAACAGAGCAAGAAATTTTCACAGCATGTCTGATAATAGTTTTTCTTCTGGAGAAAGTCCAGTTTTATTTCGGCTAGAATATAAGCAGTTTTTAATTTTTTTAAATCCATTTTAAGGTCGAAATGATTAGCCCCTTTAAGCTAACTTTTTTTTCAATATTCTACAGAACAAACCATCATTATACAATAACTTGCCTAATTACCCTAACCTGCCTAGTTATCCTAATTAACCTAGTTAAGCCTTTAAATGTCACTTTATACTGTATAGAAGTGTCTTGAAAAATATCTAGTCAAATATTATGTACTGTCATCATGGCAAAGATAAAATAAATCAGTTATTATAAATGAGTTATTAAAACGATTATGTTTAGAAATGTGCTGAAAAAAAATCTCTCCATTAAACAGAAATTTAGGGAAAAAATAAACAGCGGGGCTAATAATTCTGACTTCAACTGTATATTTATAGATGCCTTGTAAATGATTGCAGATCAGCAAAAATACAAGTTATGATCAATTTATTGTATTGAACTGATGCAAATGCAAATAAATGTTTATTTCAAAATGATTTCAAATCATATATAAACTGTATATTTAAAATGTATTATAATTAGACAATTATAATGCAAATATAATGAAATATTCACAATATTTTTAAAGTTCATTATAAATAATTATATATACATAATTTATCCCAAAACATTCTTAATTTATTATTATGTATAAAATAAATTCTAACTGTATGCTGTATGTATACATATGTTGTATATATGTATAATATATTTAAATATATGATTAATTATTTAAAGTTAACTTCATAAAAATAACCTAATGAATCCAAAGAATGACTATTTATCTTTTTATTTCCTCATTTTATTTATGCATTAGTTAACTAAAGTCATGACATGATAAATAAATTTTTCTATATTTATATAATTTTGGTAATAATTATGCATTTGTTTGGTTAGACCAGGGGTGCTCAATCTTTTTCTTATAAAGAGCCAAAAACCAAAAATTGAGGGCTGTGGGTTAAAGTTCAATACACCAAACCATATTATATTAAATTTGCCATGGGTAATTTCCTCATTTATTTGCAAATATTAAAAAATTTTTTGCTTTAAAACATATTAATTAATGATGCAGTATCATCTTTAACATTTTAGAATGAATTTATTATAGTAAAAACATAAACAATCCTATTTATAACACAATGGAGTTCAATGCTGTATATACTAGTCAAGCTGCTCCAGCTTTTGCCTTGATTTGCTCACCAATGTCTTGTGCATTGCCCTCTATCTGTCAGTATTTACATTCTGATTCAAAGTCTAATTCATTTACAACATTTAATTAAACAAAGAAACTAAGATTAGATTAGTTTCAACCAACTCTGCATTATTCTCCCTCTTTTTTTCAGATGTTATGGTGGGCCAATCAAAGGTTGGCCAAACCGCGGGCCCTATTTTGGGCACCTCTGGGTTAGCCCAAATTAATGTATATGTGCAATTTAAATGATTTGAAATATCTTAAATGTTTAGTTTCAATATTTAAAAAAAAATAATAATTTCAACAATTACTGATTTGCTTTAAATGCCCCTCTGTCTGCCTCTCACCCATGCACAGGGTTTACCCCATAGAGTCATGGAGCACCGAAGCATCCCATTTAGAGAGATTAACTAACAACAACACCATGTGTAATGATGATCTTGTGGCCTGGCTGGTTATTAATACGTAAATACGGCGGATTAGTCTGCTTGCAGGCTTGCGCTGGGAGACCAGGATTACGGAAAAGCGCAGGAGTTTTGCTGCATGCCGCTTGCCTCAAACACACGCACATGTGCGCACAAATACACAGACCACCTGAAGCACTCAGAGAGAGGATGATTAGTTCATGGTTAATCTTCTCTATTGAGGTTGATCTCTGTATGTCTGATGCCACCCCTCCCCCAATTGCACACAAGTATGGCCCGCCAGATAATGTCCAGGTCAAACACGCTTTACTCACTAAGCTTTTACATTAAACTCTGGCCACTGGACTGTTTTAGGCCATGCATTACACACACACACACACACACACTCCCAAATTCACAAGCATTCAAACAGCAGATGGAATGGAGGGACACTGGAGAGAATCTGCATCCTTTTCCTACTTGGATAACTGTATGCTTGTTCGCATCAGCCATAGGCTTCCAAACTGGCTCACATCAAAAGCCACGTCTCTCCAGTCACATGGTCTGCACAGGAAACATGATAATAGCTCCAATCATGCTGATTCAATCAGGGCTTCTCCTCCAGCATTCTGGAGCTAAATAGTTCCTTGTTGACTACGTACACTCACAACTCTGCAAAAATCTTAAGCTCTAGGCTAATGCACAAGAAACATTAGGGAATAGCAGTAGGATTCAGTAAAACCACTTTTTTTTCTCAGGTGTTCTTTTTAAAGACTACATAAAATTATTATTATTTAAATGTGTGTATATATATATATATATATATATATATATATATATATATATATATATATATATATATATATATATATATATATATATATATATATATATATATATAGAGCCAACAATTTGGCAGCAACTGCATTTAAGTATGTAGATGTGGCCAAGATGATCTGCTAAATTTAAAACCAAGCATCATAATTGAGAAGAAATGTGATTTAAGGAACCATGCCCAGGTGCGTTTCCTAGTTCGTTTGACAAGTGTGAGGTTGGGCTTTGGCATGGTTTGCTTGTAGTGTGAGTGCAAAGTGCGCCTGAGCCTGAAACTAAAGTCCCAATGTCACTTTTAAGGGACTTTTTCAAATGGTTTTTTACTCATTCTTACTTTCCAATGAACGTGAACTGTCGTAGTTTATTAAAGACGCAAACTCCTTCAGCAAACCTCCTAATACTTGCAACACAAGGACTTTAATGATGATTTATTAGCATCAAAAGTGGTGTATGTGTTTGGCAAAATATTTGACTGTGTCACTGCATCCCAAATGACTAAAATGATATAACTAAAGCAATTTCCACTGTGCTGAGCGTGAGCGCTTTTCTTAAACTGAATAGCCTCGATTAACTCAATTAAACTGAATAAACAGATGACGTAGACACGCTCTGGTTTGGAAGGCAAAATGCAGTGTGAGTGCAAGCTGTTGGGGAGAGGGTACAATCGCACTTTGGCATGGTTCAAGGCAACTGTACCTAGTGTGAGTACGCCCTAAGTGTCTTTGATGCGTGTCATGGTTGTTGGTGCCAGATGGGTTGTTCTGAGTATTTCCCAAATTGCAATTCTAGTAGGATTTTCATGCACAACCCTCTCTAGGTTGTATATAGAATTGTCTGGAAAAATCAGCATTGAGCATTAGTTCTTTGCAGCAATTTTGCATTGTTGATGCCAGAAACCAGAAAAGAATGACCAGCAACTCAAACCCCCACGTATTATAACCAAACCTTGAAGCAGAGGAGCTGCAGCAGCAGAAGAGCACACACGGCGACACTCTTGTCAGCTAATAAATGCAAACAAAGCTAACAATTGGCACAGGCTCATAAAAATTGGACAATAGAAGATTGAAAAAATGTTTACCTGATCTGAAAAGTCTTGCGGGACATTCTAAGAATTGTAGACATTTTGAACTAAAGAACTCTTTGGGTTTTTTACTAGCAACAGTGCATTGTTTAAAAGCCACAGCCTACCCCACTATTGGCGTTTAAGTCCATTTAAGACCACAGGTATGCCCATTTTGTGATGCATATTTAACTAAACCACATCACAAAGCTCAAATCAGTTTTGAAACATGATAATGACCTCCACAGTCACCAGAGCTCAACCCAATTGAGCACCTTTGATGTGGTGAAATGGAAGATTGGACTGGCTGACAAATTGCCATCAACTGTGTGTTGAAGTCACAACTTAGGGTGTACTCACACTAGATACAGTTGCCATGAACCATGCTGAAGCGTGGTTGTCCCCCTTCCCCTTTACCCTGACGGCCCACACTCGCACTGCATCTTTACAGTCCGAACCTGATCACGCTTACATCATTGATGATGCGACTGTTCAGTTTAACAGGAAGAGAAACACTTTCACTCAGCACAGTGGAGATTGCTTTAGTTATATCGTTATAGTCGTTTGGGATGCAGTAACACACAGTCAGATATTTTGACGAACACATACACCACTTTTGACGCTTATATATTATGATAAAAGTCATCGTGCTGCACGTATTAAGAGGTTTGCTGAAGGTGCAGCTGATATGCAGTGAGAGTTTTGGGTCTTTAATAAACTATAACAGTTCACGTTCATTGAAAAGTAAGAATGATTAACAAATTCATATGAAACAGTCCCTTAAAAGAGCTCTTCTACAGATTCAGGCTCAGGCGCACCTTGCACTCACACTGTAAACATACCGCACCAAAGCCCAACCGGACCACGATTCAGATAGCATAGTGTGAGTGCACCCTTAATATTGACCAAAATCTCTGAGGAATGTTTCCAGCACCTGGTTGAATCATTGCCACAAACAATTTCAGGGTCATTTCTGAGGGCAAAAGAAGGTCCAGTCTTGTTCTAGCAAGGTGTACCAACCTAGTTTATAAATACAGTTAGTGTGGACCATATTTCATTCCTCTGATGGTAACAGATTCACAGGGGCCTTGTGTAACCCTACCATGGCTCTGCTGCTGTGGGTCAGCCTTGCGATTAGTGCAGCTCAATTCATCTCTGTTATGGCTGAAATAGCTCCACAAGAAGTAGTAAGCACAACCTCCTGACCCAAAAATGAGGGGCTTAAGAGACCAGCTGTGTGTGTGTGTTGGCCAGGAGAACGAGAATGCATGTTTCAAAGGTTAAGCCTTTATATGTGTGCATGTGGGAGAGATTTGTAAGAGAGGAGAAGAACAGGTAAAAGTGTAGCGATAAACCCTATTTATAAATCCCTCTTCCTTTAGCATCTATCTCTTCTAATCTCTCTTTCTCCTGTCCTGTGTCTTTCCGTTCACTTCCTTCCTCTCGCTGTGCTTCCTCTCACTCATTCACATCACAATACATACAACTGTGTACCTGAGGAAGGTTTATCACTTTTCTGTCGCCGTTGCTGGTTTGTTATCATGCACGATTAATGAGGTCATTGTACGAAATAATGCAGACTAACCACACACGCATTTATCCACCCTATCATCGCAGGGTGTGTCTTCCTGGGAGAAACACAGGAAACCAAAGAGAGCGAGCGATGGTGCACCAATTAAACAAACGCTCTTCAGACTGTGTGTGTGTGTGTTTCCATCTACTCAAAATGTACTCATCTCCTATTTTTTCATTCACACTCACTCACACTCCCACACACTCAGGGCGGCATCATAGACAATCATCGTGTCTGAGGACATGGCACAGGAAATCAGGGTTGTCTTGGAAACGGGGCCTTATTGATTAAGTGGTCATCATCGCTCGGCACATGTGGCTCAGAGGTGGACAGGGTTTTACAACTCTCTCCTCTTTTGTTCGGTCTTTGGTGTCGTGTTTATGTTTCATTTTCCTCATCCAAATCCCCGCCAGGTGTTTGTCAGTCCTGCATTGGTAATCTTTATTGGTTTTTTTGGTTTGTTTTCGATACAGCGCATTATTCCCCTGCCCATTTTTTTAGTAGTGTTGGTTCCAAAAGTATTTTATCCCAAATTATATAAAAAAAAGCAAACAAAAAAAAACATTATGAGCTGACGACCAAACTAACCAGCTACAAGGAGACCATCACAACTTTTGATTTGAAGTAATTGTGAAAAAAAATTGTGATTAAAAGGGAAATGTAGAGAAGTGTGTTTACTGAGACAGCATGAGAGTACAATCCCATGAAGCATTGCGAATGGCATCATCACATAAAATGAGAAGTTTATATTTACATTTGAATATGTAAATATATGGAAGATCGTCTTAATTAGTGTTTCCTCTAAGATATTTCTGCTTGCACACAAAACTTCTTACACGCCCCCTCAAATATAAGCCACTTTAAGAGCGCGCAGATCTTCTTGTGCACTCTCAAATAAACGCTGCTGAGGTGCGATTTAGTGCGTTTATGTAACGAGTATGTCTCCAACATTTATTAGACTTGCTTTACGTCCTGAAGTAAAGTGAAACGGCTATACGTCGTGTTTGCTAGCCTCACGCATCATGCACCTGTCAGTCAGTCAGTCAGCACATAACCTTAAAGGGTTAAACAAATGACGCACAGCACTACTGCGGTTACAGAAACATTTGCTCTGTTATAATTCACTTACCTTTTAATACGTTTTGGTGCGATTATCACCCGCTATTAAAGAAATAGAATGTTTTGAATGAGAAGCTGTAATGTAGCTGTGGCGGGATGAATCTTGGCGTGGCGCCCCGCCATGCAAGAATGAATGTAGCGGAAACCATGGTCTTAATTACATAATTTGTGGACTCATGGAAGTGGGCGGAGATGGTGAGAGGCATGCGTTGTGTCCCACCAGTGACTATATACAGTCATAACGCACTGCTATGATGTACTACATACTAGTATGAAATACTACCAGATTACAATGGTATGAAAACAGCACAACAGCATACAAACGAGAGAGATTGACTTAGAATGTCACTTACCAGATTTATAATGATTTGATTAGCTGTAGTTTGAAATTACAGAGTTTTTTTCCCTTTAAGGGCTTATTATGCGGTCTCTGTCTCAATCTTATGGCGGAAAGTCAACCGCCTTTGCTCTGCTCAGTATGACAGGCTGATGGATGTCAATGCACTGGATCTCTGAAATTATAAGTATTTTAAAATAGCCACTATCCTTATAAATAAACTGCATAGTTTCAATCTAAGCAACTACATTCCCACCTAAAAGTACATTATGTTGTCCAACAGCTGCAATATTTGTCAAATTGTAGTAAGTTTATTGATCTGCTGTCACTCTATGTGGGCAGAGTAATACAGTGGAGGAGTCTGTACGAATGTTGTTATTGCAGAATATCGCACGACTCTCATCCAATCAGATATATATATATATATATCTGTTTTTTGTATGCTTGAATGTTTTGCTCGCTGTGACTTGGCACTGAAAGGAAATTTGTCTTTAACACTGGTACCATTAATACAACCATACAACAATCACATAATAGCAACACTCAACAATACAACCACATGAATTAAAAACTATATTAGTCCCATACATATTACTACAGATCATTCTCAACAACCACCCAATTTAAGATTTAAGACAATAACTGCAATTGGGATAAATGACTTTTATAAGCATTTCTTTGGCCTCTAGGAATTTAGTTGAATAGCTGAATAGAGAGGATGTGTATTATCTATAAAAATTGCTAGACGATGAAGTGTTGATAATGAGGTTTTCTGAATAAATTCTGCTAGTAAACGACTTAAAAAAATAAATAAGTGGAATTAGTGTCAATAGGGAAATATACAATTTAATGAACTTTCGAAACTTGCTTTGACTCCTTATAAATTAGGGACTAAGCTAAAGGAAAATGAGTGAGTGGGTGAAACTTGTTTTATCAGTTCTTGTTACAAATCTATTTATTAATAGGAAAAAATGAGTGGAATTTTTATATTCCTGTACCTGACTGTTGTACTCAATTGAGTATGTTTATTATTGTCATATCTACTGGGCACAAATGAATACTATTCATTAACAGAGTATTATTGTAAAAAAAGAAAAGAAAAGATAAAAAGAAAAGTCATTATTTCAATATTTCTTTTCATTAAATTAAGAAAGACTGAAACTTATAAAAGATTTTTATACTTAATACACTTGACATTTGGATTTGACACAGGATTTCCTTTATTATTTTATCTTTTAACTACAACTCATATAATACTGTAAACTAAGAATAATGAAACTAAATTAGACAAAACTGAATTAATAATTGAAAACCCTGACAACTCACAAAAAAATGACACAAATAGCAGTTTTTTTCTGTTTGCTGCTACAAAAGCAGAGCTAGCATCTCTCTCACTCGCTGTTTCTTTTTGATGCTTCTACAATTCCTCATTTGATATTTAACTCTCTTTTTGCATTTGCCGTGTGCTTCTGTTCCCTCCCCATGGTTCTGCCTGCTCTACAGTCTGACTGTCAGTTGTCAGATGTTTTGATCTCTGTCATGGAGCAGTCAAAGGATTTTAGAATGCTAGCATTGGGATTTACAGTGGGAAATCAGGACAGAAGCACAGTCCTTTTTTTTTTTTTGCCGTTGGCTGGCAGTGTGGTATTTTGAGTTTAGACAGATTAAGTCAGGGTCCTGAGGTCATTTAGATTCTGAAAGGGCTTTTATGGTTTATACGAATCGAGCTTTAGGTCATAGGTGTTTGAAGAGCAGCCAGGCTTAATAAACGCACTTAATAATGTCTGAATGTATAGATGTAATGTGTTTATGTAAAGATAAAAGAAATTATTATATGATATAGTATAAATAAAATAGGCTAATTACAACCTTTAATCAGTATTATTTTGTGATCACATAGCTGTATGAAATGTATGTATGAAATCTAATGTATGAAATGTAAATAGCTCAATGTAAATAAATAAATAAATAAATAAATGAAACAAAACAGTCCAAAACAATATGTAAATAGAAAGTAAATAGACATTTGAAGACATTGTTTACGCAAATATCTAAACTCTGGCATCCCTTTAGGTGTGTAGGAAGTTTCAATGTTATGTTTAGCTATGACAGCAACATTTATGTAACCTCACTGAACTGACACTGTTCATGTTCAATGTGTTCAATGTGTGTGTTTCCTTATAGTAGTATATCAGTACATTTTGATCTTTTGTGGACATTATTTATGGTTGTTATGAGGAAAATGGCCTATTAATCATTCTTTTGAAAGTGTAAAAATGCAGAATGTTTTTTCTGGAGGTTGGGATTAGAGGTAGGGAGACAGAATATAAAGTTTGTACAGTATCAAAATCATTACGTCTATGAGAAGTTCCCAAAAAGATATCTGTACGTGTGTATATGTGCGTTTGTGTGTTTGTAATAGTTTATCATCCCCTGGTCTGATGTTCCAGAGGATTGAGACGCTGTGGAATGTAAACACACAAGCAAAATAAACAGCTATTATAGAATGCAGCCAGTGTATTTGTGCACGTGAGTTAAAAAGCAGCTGGATGTTGCCAAGTCTCTGTTAGTGGTGTAGTGTTCAACTGTTATATCTACAGTAAATGTATCAGCTGGGAGATCATTAGTGACACACAGCCAGACCTTCAGACTGACAGTAGAAGGACTGCACACATGTAAGATTTCAATGGCCATGGACTGCCAAGAGGACTTCTGACTGATATGTCGAGCAACCAATCACAGTTTAAATTTGTTCAGTGCTGGTGGTGTTGTAAAGCTGATGTCCTTACGATAACAGACTGGCGTGTGTGTGTTTCCATTTATATTAGTTAGTTCACATATTATATAATATTCTGTTATAAATTTCTCACCCAATGTTGTTCACATCCCCTAAAAGTTTATTCCTCTTCCAAACACAAATGAAGTATTTTATATGAAATCTTGGAGCTCCTTCATTCTCTATAGATTTATTACAATTACAGAAATAGCGAAAATGTCAATTTTGCCATCATTTACTCTTCCTCCACTTGTTCCAAACCAGTTTGCATTCATTTATTGTTCTGTGGAAGACAAAAGAAAATATTTTGAAGAATGTTTGAAACCTGTAACCATCGACCTGCATAGTATTTGTATATTGTACTATGGATGTCAATGAACAGTACAATTTACTATACCAAACATCTTTTGTCTTCTGGTTTGAAACAAGTCAAGAGCGAGTAAATCATTTTTGGGTGAACTATCCCTTTAACATCCTTTCAGTAGTTGGCAACGATGTCATTTCCTAGATATTCAATGTGAGAAATAACTGTTCACAAACATTCATGCCATGCTCCTGTAAAAATATAGCAGAACAAGCAGACAAAATCAGACCAGTGCTGCATAGTCAAAAGAATAAATAGATAAAAGAATATAAAATAATTTGCATATTTTTGCGATCTATCAACTGAAACATTCAACTAAGTATAAACCAAGCACAAAGATATTAAAATCCTGCAGAATTCAATCAATCAGATGATGAGTTTTTTCAACTTGTACAGTTAATGATCTGAAGTGTAAATTGTTCTCCCTTGTTTGAATTGCTATAGTGTCGATACCACAAGGAAAAAAAAGATTACCAAACCTTGTCCTTCTCAGCGTCAACTCAATAATAATAATAATTATAATGAATAATTCCTTACATTTATAAAGCACTTTTCTAGACACTCAAAGCGCTTTACACATTGGGGAGAATCTCCTCACCCACCACCAGTGTGCAGCATCCACCTGGATGATGCGATGGCAGCCATATTGCGCCATACCGCACACCACACACCAGCTGATTGGTGCAGACAGAGTGAATAAGCCAATTATGATATGGGATGGTTAGGAGGCCATGATGGACAAAGGCCAGTGGGCAAATTTGGCCAGGATGTCGGGGTTAAACCCCTACTCTTTTTCGAAGGACATCCTGAGATTTTTAAGCAGCAACCTAGCTTTCCCATGTGGTCTTCCAGCTCTGCTTAGCTTCAGTGGGCGACCATGTGAGAGTTGCAGAGAGCTGGCTGCCGGCATCAACTCAACTTAAGCATCAGTTTTAAGTGGGATGGATGATAGTTTGAATCCTCCCTGATATCGGACTCACAACATAGCTGGCGTATTCAATATTTTTCTCCCAAAGTTTCTTCACTTCATTCAATGCCTTAATTTTGCGTTGCATCTCGACACAAGAACCATAAGAGATTTGCTTTTCATTCAGAGACAGTTCACCTTTCTCTCTAGCCAGTCGGAGAACCTTATCCTTTTCTCTGTAATGTAGAATTTGGCGATGATGGGTCTAGTCCTGTTGGAAAACCTACCACCGCGGTGGGCTATCTCCAGATTAATCGGAGTAGTGAAGTTTTCTTTCCCTAACAGTTGCGAGATGAGATTCCCAAGGTATCCAACCGTATCACGGTCCACCGACTTCTCCGGGAAGTTTATAGTCTTTATATATATATATGATCTCCTGCTCTGCTTCTCGAGACCATCGGTTTTCTCTTTTACAAAAGGTTATATACAATTTGCACGTAGGCGTCTCTTAAATTGTCCTCAATCGCATCAATCCTGACCTGTATATTTTCAACCTGCTTGGCTGGAGTTGAAAGTTACAATTCAACTTTGGACAAAGAACTTTGGATGTCAGTTGTTTTCTTATTTATATGAGGGGTAAGTTCATCGTTAGAATCACGAATCGACCGCCATCTTTCAGGGTATCAGAGAGCAGTCACACAGAAAGTTGAGAAATTTCCTTTGAGTAACGAAAGAAATATATCTAAGAGAACGTAATACAGTTAGAGCTAAATAAATTTTAGTAAAATAGTAGCAACTGATGAGACACACCCGGAGTTCACTGACACATGTCCTACATCACGTGACTCCCAGATGATGACTTTTAAACTCTTTATGTGTTTCTCATTTTGTGTGCCTTATGCATCAAACTTTAAAATTAGTGGGTGGGGCGCTAATTAAAACCTGCAGAATTTATCCAATCAGATGATATCTCCTAAAGCTTTTCCAATTTTGTGTGCCTGCCTTATGCATTAGACAATCCCAATGGACATGACGTCTAAGGCTGAGACTGGGAGATCACAGGCTTCACTGTCTGAACTCCCATTGGCATTTGCCATATTTGCATAAAGGTGAACTCTGCTCAACTTTGTCGCATCCTTCCTGCCACTCATGTCAACTCAAATCATCAACTCTCATAAAAAATGAATGGTTTTCAGCTGCACAAGTGCGACTTGCCCTTAAGAGAGTATGTGTCACGTAGAAGTAACATTTCTGCAGCACTTTCACACACAACAACCTTGCATAACCCAAGCCTGAATGTTGCAACATAATCTGATCGGACACAAATTAGCTCCGAATTTTTTTCAAATGCTTAGTTATCAGATTTAGTGTGACCGTGGACCCATTTCAGAATTAATCTTGCTTTAAATTTAAGCAGTAAAGCGTGAGAGAGTTTGGGGAGTGAAAGTGCGGCGCTCTTTTAAACATCACGTCATGGAAAACTCACAAGAAAAAAGCATATTGGTTCGTGGCGAGTTCAACAGGAAGTTGAGGTTCTTCCTGCCAAGGTCACGACCCAGGAAGTACATTACCTCAGATAAGGGCTGGTGGGAATTCAGCCATTGTGGCAGTGTCACGAAAAGAGAGGATGTGGATAGTAGGATCTGTGTGTGAGAGAGAGATGCTGTGAAGGAAAGCTCAGTCAGACATTAGACTCTCTGTTTTCTTCCTCTATATCTGGGACGCAGAGTAATGACACATGCTTACTGCTTGAAACAACATTACATGCTAGGTTTAAACTCGAGCAAATTCTTTGGTTAGAAAACAGATAATGTGATTTTACACATTAGAAAAGCAAATTTCTTTTCATAAGTGTGAAAAACTTAGTTTGGCATCAGTGTGTTTCCCAGTCAGAAGTCCTATTTATTTGATCAATGTGTAGGATAATACTTGTACAATTATGAAAATGTGACTATTTTTAATAACCATTTAATATATGTATATACTGTATTATAACTATAATACATTTGGGATTATTTGATGAATAGAATATCGAAACATTGGAAATGTTTTTATTGTTAATTTTGATCAATGGATGCATCAGAAATCGCATACTTTCATACTATATATTACGCTAAAATAACTATGGGAGCCGAGTAGTATGTCAGAGTTCATAGAATTAGAAAATCAGTATGTGAGAAGTACCCGGATGACCTGCTACTTCCGGCGAGATTCTTAAGTGTGCATCCCATGCATGCTGCACTATCCCATGATGCCCTGTGAGAGAATTCATGAATGGGAGTGAAGCAAGGCAACTCATGCGGGTAGGTCACGTGACCATGACAAAATGATGAATTTAGTACGTCCGAGTTCCATTCATACTACTGACATCCAGACTGTATAGAACCTACATTTCTAACGGCCGAGTAGTACAGTTAAATTCAAATGAAGTACCAACGGAGTAGTAGCCGGTTTTGGATGCATCCAGTATAATCCATTTGTCACGTCTGACATGTGGTACAAGGAATGGAAAAAAAGTGATGAGCCAAACGCAGTTCTTTCCAGGTTTATTGATAATTCAAATAAAAAACAATCCAAAGTAAACCAAAAATGACAGGGTAAACACTCATCATAGAAGTAACGTTAAATGACAGACAACAAATGGCTTAACAAAGGGATATATATATATATATATATATATATATATATATATATATATATATATATATATATATAGTGCAAACAATTAGGTTAGAAACAAAACAGAGACAGAATGAGCCTGGGTTGAAAAAAAATATCATTTGTCAAATGACTGTTAAATAAATATAAAACTTTGTACACTAATCTACACTATTTTAATGTTGTTCTGGGACAATGTGAAAGACAACCAACAAATTCATGCTTATATTTCCAACTTTGCGAAAGCTACCTTTAAATTTGTTAAATTTGCCATCGTTTTGACGTTGTTATGGTGTAACTGACTGCATGTGCTTGTGTGTGAACACCCACAATACTCTGCCTCTGATTGGCAAACAATGGAAATGTACTCTAAGCCAATCATCATGTTCTCAGTTACACCACATTCACAAACACACAAATAATCATGACTGCTTGGTTACGTGTATTGCCATTTGCCACCCCCCCCGAACGCACACACACACCCCAGAGAAAGAGATATACTATGGCTGTACATTGAAAAAAACTATTAAAACTGCTTTAGTATTCTCAATTATAGTAACATGCATTTTATTGCCAGTAACGGCAGCGATGTTGTAGCAGGGGAAACTGTAATTTATTTGATTACTCATTACTGACAATAGTATCACCGTTAGTAACGCCGTTTATATTGATAGTGCCGTTATTCCCATCACTGGTGCTAAAACGTACAGAAAAATGTAAACAATTAAAAATAACTTTCCCTCAGTTATACTCCAGTCAAAACGAACACGCAAATCAAGATTGTTGTCCTCAATCTTTGTTTACCTGAAATCAGAACACTTTTTTTACTTGCTCTTACATGAATTATGAGCAATATTAGACTTAGCTTAGCAAACAGCACTAGTAATCTTACACTGCTAAAAGCGTAATTGCTCTCAGATATCTTGCATGAGCTAATACGCTAGCTAGTATGCTAGCATGACCTCTCGCTCTCTCTCTCCCACTTTGAAACTGAGACGTTGATGACTTTGGTGTGTTTTTCTTTCCTTGTCCCTCTGTTCTTTTTCTTCCTCTCCTTTCTTCCTCTCCTTTTTCAGTTCTCCGTTCCACCCTTTTTTAATTTCTCCCGCTACATCAAAGCACAGGCTGGTGTGTAGGCGGTTAAATATGGACCCAATGTCAACAAGCCCTCTACTTTTTTCACTTCTCTTCTTTTTATTCCTCATCCGAGACCTGGAGGACATGGCCTCCAGCAAAAACACTACCTTCTCTTCTTTTTTCCAGTATTACATCCAATATAACATCTTTACGCTTTTTCTCTGAAGGGAAATTCAACTCTTTCTTGTCACCGTTTCACAGGGAATGACCGTACTCATTAGCAGCAGTTCAAACCCAAATTCAGGGTCTTTAAGATGACAAACATGCTGTCTCTCAGAACGTAGCCATGCAGTCTAAATAAACAGTGCAGCAGGATTTAGGACAAAGCCATAATTAGAAGTCAGGGGAATTTACAGTTATGACTCATTATAAATCATCTGTTAGCACCAGATATTCCTGCAAGCTCGGTACGTCACAGTTTTTCTTTATCATGGATTCTGGGCTGACTTAATAAAGCCGTCTGGAGATATAGGAGGAGGATGAGACCCAGACGCAGGGAGGATTGAGGAGAGGTCTGGAGCACACCTGGTTAACACACACACGGCTCTCTGGTGTGTGTTCTGATAACTTCCATTTGTTCAGTTTCCGTTTGATTTCTTTTTAAATGAGGAAAAGATGTTGTTAAAGATAGAAAAAGGAAGGGGGACGGACTATAAAACTTTGCAGGAAAAGACGTCAAAGCAACGATCCTGGTGTGATGTGGCTCTGTCTGGGCAGCGGAGACTTATTGGTGAATGAATTCAGGTGAATGAGCACATCAAAAAAAAAGAAAAGAAAAGAAAAAACACTGATGAAGTACAGTGAATTTTTTAGTATGTCTAAATTTGTGGTTTTGTGTTCAAGTACAGTGGTCAAGTACAAGTATATGAATATGTACAGTGGTCTCAATAGTTTAAGGCATGTCTAAAAATGACTAATGATGCTAGAACTTTTTTTACGCAGTCAACTTTGCCTCTGAGACTTTTTTTGTAATGACTTTCAAGCAACTGGTGATTTTAGTAGTGATATGGGAGGTTGCTTTAGTTTTTACTCAGGTGCATTAATACAATAGCATGTTTCTAACTACAATTACATTAAATGTGTCATAATTATATTTTACTGTTGTCAAATGATTTATCACATCCAGAAATAAAAGTCTGTATTTTTACATAATGTGTGTACTTAATGTATATATACAGTACCAACAGAAAATGATCATACCCCACAAACAGGCAACGAAAACATTTCAAAGGCTGGAAAAGTGAAATGTGATTTGATTTCAGGCTGTATGACAAATAAAGTAATTCTTTTAAATGGATATGATGTTTTTCTACAGGCACTGTGTGCGTGTGTACATATATGGGACATTCTACCAGAAACATACATTTGTACTTGTGTGTCGTCCTTAATAAAATCATAAAAAAACTTGCATAAAATCATACAATTCAATGATAGAACGCATTCTTGGTCACTGTCAGCTTCTTCTCCGTCAAATGATGTCACTTCCGAGTCATAGCCTTAAAGGTGCACGTATTTTATGTTAAATTTAGTGCAAATGTGACAGGACTGATCTAAAACATGAGGACAATTGTAAAATAATTTGTTTTATATACTTGTAGTATTTATTTGTAGAATTTAATTATAATTTTATGTTTTTAATCAATTGATATGAATGATACCAACTTCAACTTAGCTATTTATGATTTTTTTTCTCTAAATAACAGTTTTTAGCATAATAAAACTATTAAAGCTGTAGGTTCAATTGGGCTGAGGACAAGGACAATGATGGTCTGTAAACTTGTAAAGTGTTTTTAATAAAGAACAAAAATCTGAGAACCAAATAAATGACATATTGCTTTACAGAGCAACTCACAGAAATCAACCATCAATCCATTTTAGACACATTTGAAATACTTTTTATTCACTGTATTTATGTTTTTATTTCAGGGACAGAAACCACGTTTCTGGTAGAATGTCCTATATACAGTTGAAGTCAAAATTATTAGCCCCCTTGTTTATTTTTTCCCCAATTTCTGTTTAACGGAGATATTTTTTTCAACACATTTCTAAACATAATAGTTTTAATAACTCATTTCTAATAACTGATTTATTTTATCTTTGTCATGATGAATATTTGACTAGATATTTTTTCAAGACACTTCTTTACAGCTTAAAGTGACATTTAAAGGATTAACTGGGTTAATTAGGTTAACTACGCAGGTTAGGGTAATTAGGCAAGTTATTGTAATTAAACATAATTTGGGAAATATTTGTAGAAGAGAAACAAATTCAAAAGGGGGCTAATAATGCTGAATTCAACTGTATACACAAAAAAAATGCTAAACCAAATACACACACTAATATATATATATATATATATATATATATATATATATATATATATATATATATATATATATATATATATATATATATATATATATATATATATATATATACACATATACACATATACACACACACACACACACACATATAATTTGTAGTAGAGCTATATATAGACATACACACATATGTATTATGTAAATTAAAGCTTTTACTTTGGAATGTGATTAATAATAAGTAATCTTTTGACAGCATTATATTAATACTATAAATACTATATACACACACTATCATACTATAAATACTATTAAAAAAATACTATAAAAATACTATAAATACTATCACACTTTTGTTGTTGTTGTTGTTGTTTTAACTATGACTTATTGGAGAAAGCCTGTAAATATCATTTGTTGTAACAATAGTTTACATTGCAAAAATATTGGCAAATATTTAGAACAATAATAACTTAACATATTTAAGGATATTATTGGAGTATAAAAACCCCAAAAGACTAATTAAATGTAATTTTAAATGTTATTACTGTATCCTCTAACCTTCAGGTTTTACTCGTCCCTGAGCAAGAAATTAAATGGTTTCAAGAGTTCCCACTTAGATATGCTTGGCGTATAAAGCAGGTTTGGCATGCTGTAACGGGAGAGAACCCTGAGCTCGGAGATATTTGAGCCCAGGGCTCCCGCCCGGTCGATAAGCATATCAGGAGATCCGAGATCAGGTAGGTCTCGAGAGCTCCCCCTTTAGAAAAGGGAGGAAAAGGAGGAGATGGGGTGGAAGGGGCGATTCTTCCAAACGAAGATAGAGCATTAGGGAGAAAATGATCCATTTATAGTAAACTAGGATCACTCTGATTGGATTATTACTGATTACAGATGAGTGGCCAGACGTGCTCAATCATATCACGTGCTCCTCTTGAAATTAGTTTATGAAACTTTACTTAGTCACCAAAATGGGATGTCCTGCTTTGAACCCATGAACAAATACCAAGTTATAAAACTATGTAGAATATAATGGTTCTTGAAAGCGTCCTCGTCTTCATTTTTTTAAACTAGCCACAAGTAACAAGCAATGGAAAGCAATGTTGAAATCTCGCTGGTCTAAACTAATTACCGGTTCTCATCAAATCAAATGGCAGTTTCACATTCAATGTATGAATGTACACATCCGCCGTATGTGCATGCCTGACATGCAAGATCAGAGGGAAACACTGTTGTAACTGAATGCCTGGGTTGATTATACTCACTCTGTGTCTAAAAAGAGAATTAGGGTTGGAGAAAAAGGGTGGAATGGAGGGGCAATGATCCCCCCCACCTTCCCAAGCCTTGTGCAGTAGAGCATTTAAGCCTTGTTGCAAAGCACTCTCTCTCTCTCTCTCTCTCTCTCTCTGTCTCTCTCTCTCTCTCTGTCTCTCTCGTATTGCTGGTCTATAGTCCATAGATCATGCCTTTTGGTAATAATGATTGCACTCTGTCTGTGTCTGATCGTAGCTACAAACATACAGGTGTGTGTGTGTGTGTGTGTGTGTGTTGGAGATAATCTCTAATCTCTGTTGTTTATCTGATGTTCTGTTTGTTTGTTTCAGATTAAGAGGATGTTAGAGCTCTGGTGTTTTTGTTATTATTTCACAGTAATAGCATGTGTGTGTGTTTTCGAGTAAAAGCATTAACAAATGCGGTCGTTTGAGAGTGTGATTAGCCTGTTTGACCACTGGAGTTGTGTATGTGGTGTCATTAGCATGTGGGTGTGCGATGAAGATCAGCAGAGGATCAGTGTGTTTTCAGCTACTGTGGTCTCTTCGCTGCACAGATAATGACAGAGTTCCTCGTGCCGATCAAGAACATCTGAGCATTCTGCATTTCTTCTGCTTCGCTGCACATCTGCATGCGTTAATGTGTGTGTGTGTGTGTATGTGATTGTTTTGTATTTGGTTATTTTGTCTGGCAGGTAAATGTCACGCATGGGAGTGTTGCCTAGCTACAAAAATCAAATGCCATTAGCCCAATGAGAGTGAAAGCGTGCTTCACATTCCTGACAAATAACATGTCTACAACACCGCGCCACTCATCTGCATATATACACACACACACTTCCTGTTTCCTTTTCATTTCATCAAATAATTAAAAAGCAAACAGCGAGACGCTTTGAACTCTTTATTGATGATGCTGTGGGTGTTTATAAGGGACTCGTGCTTTGTTACTCTGTGTTTCTAGCTCTGGTTTCTTACAATATTTATAGATTCTTGCTGTGTCCGTGTCTTGTTGAAATGACTGTAATTACAAGATAACAACTCCGAGCTGCTCACATCTTGGGCAATTTTTATTGCACCAAAACAGATCTGTATCAGCACTAATGTTGATATCTTAATCACATTTTAAATGTAGCTCAATATTTTAAACAAATTCAATATAATTCAAATATACTAAATATATTTAATGTACAAATCTGAAAGTGGCAAAGGTAAAAAAATAAATAAATAAAAAACTCAACCCAGGCTCATTCTGAAAATATACCGCTATATACATTTCTGGAGAGCGCCAAATACGTACCAGGAGCTACGTTCTTTTGCAGTTTGCAGTTCTTTAGCAAATCATTAAAATCATTAAAATCCATAGACGATTACTGCAACAGGTCAATGGGAAACTTGCGGCTCATATTATTCTCAAGATGCAGCATTTTGATTGTGCCACTTCTGCTTTTGCTGCAAGAAAGTCTTTGAGTTTAAAGTATTTCCTCTTTCATTACTGTAACAAGCTTGCTCTGTCTGAATGTGCTTAAAATCCCAGTAAAGACCAATTCCAGTCACAAATGCACACTTCAATAAATAGACAATAAGAAGGTTGATGTGTTTACATGCGGAGCGAAATCGGCAGTAAAGACAAAAATCTAGCTGTACTTTGATGATCTTACTCTGATTAAAAAAAAAGGGGGACCATGTAAATCAGACCATGTGAATCCTTGGCTTCTAAAGCATAATCAATTGTCTCAATTAGGCATGGGTTGGTATACGATTACAACGATATGATTACCTTGGATAAAAATATCACGGTTTTACAGTATAATGGTATTGGTATTGTGAAAACAACAACTTTTCCCCTTCACATTAAGCACAGTATATTTTATTTTAAGAAACATTTCAAATATTTTGGAATAGTAAATACGTCAGGCTAAATAATTTAAATAAATCATTGACTTCTGCTGTCTTCATTAGTTTCAAAAACAACTTGAAAAGGCAACTTTGGGTTTTTTTTCTGTGGATATAAAGTACGCCACTGCACTGTTCAGCTTCAGAGCATGCTTGGATGCATGTGCAAAAGCTATTTGTTTTTCAAATGTTTCCAGAATAGTGAGAGAATATGTTGCCCTAAAAAACTAAAACAAACTGTTGAAAAAAATAAAAATAAAAACATGCATATACCGTAGAAATGTTTTTATCTAAATGAGGGTAAATCTTGAAACCAGTTATCGTCCAATGCCTATAGTCTCAATATGTCTCAAAATTGGCTTGAATATGAACACTTTTGGAAAACAATTCAGCCAATCAAATTAGAGCTCTGTAACTAAAATGTTCAATAAAAGTCAACAAGGTGAAGAAAATAAAAAAGCATTCACAGATGTTTCTGTTTGTTTCATCTCTAAGGTGTGCCAGCAAAACCAAAACTGCCTTAGGGTCTGCTTCAAAAGCTTTCAATTCTCTCCTTTCCTTTCGTTCACTTTGCACTTAAGGGGGAATCAGGGACAAAATCAGTCACTAAACACACACACACAAACTCCTCTGCACAACATTGCGTCACACCCTCCCATTGTGTTTATTAAAAGCTGCATATGTGAGTTTCCTGAAGTGTCAAAAGATCCGCAAAAGTTTAAAGGACAAACGCGCGCACACACATTCACCTTGTCCTAAAATGTACTCCACTATCTTTCAAAAGTGTCTTGTGTGCTTGTGTTTGCTGGGGACTATCACAGGAAGGGTTGTGTTCAGGGTCACATTGACTAATAGAATTAGGTCAGTGTGGGTTGTTCAATACAAACGCTGCTCTCTTATGATTCTATAGAAAAAATATTTATTCCGGGTGTCGTATTAAAACAAATAACGAGCGAGTTGTGTGTGCACTTGTGTAGGTCAGAGATGCCATTAGTAAAGGTGAGAGGAAATTAGAGATCCGTGTTGTTTTACATTGAGCGATTTGTCAGTGAGCACATTGATTTCTGTCGGCGTACATCTTTCTCTTTCTCTCTGACAAACACACACACACACACACACACACACACACACACACACACAAGTCACAGACAAAGAGAAGCTTCAATATGTCAATATGTCTGTCCCTGGTGACATCATCTATCTGTCAGGTCAGCCATTTTATCAATTTTTCAGTAAAAGACACGGCTTTCTTCATACGCATTCATGGATGTATTATGTACAATTCAGTGTTGTAAGCTACTTCTAAAGAAAAAACTTGATGTTTGTAATTTTGCTCCTTTTTTAAAATGGGAAATGCCCACTTTTCACAATCCAATCAGTTATTCATTCAATCCTTTTTGGATTAGTCCCTTTATTAATCAGGGGTCACCACAGCGGAATGAACCGCCAACTATTCTAGCATATGTTTTACGCAGCGGATGCCCTTCCAGCTGCAACCTAGTACTGGGAAACACCCATACACTCAAATTCACACATGCATTACAGCCAGTTTAGTTCATTCAATTCACTTAGACCACATGTCTTTGGACTGTGGGGGAAACCAGAGCACCTACAGGAAACCCACATAACATGGGTAGAACATGTAAAGTCCACACAGAAATGCCAACTGGCCCAGACGAATTCAACCAGGGACATTCTTGCTCAGAGGCGAATGTACTAACCACTATGCCACCATACCGCCTTAACTGAAATATGTATAATTATTTTTATATTTGACAGAAATAATGGTTTAATATATATTTCTAATGATTTTGTTCTTACAAAAGGAAGTTAATAAAAAGATTTGGCATTTCACCACTATAATGTCCAGTAATTCCATATTTTACAAAATTAGAAAATGTAAAAATGTTAAAAATATGGCACATCATATTCTATAGAGAAAATATTCTGTAGACAAAACCAGCGACCTTCCTGCTGTGAGGCGACAGTGCTAACCGCTGAGCCACAGTGTCGCCCCACAATCGAATCAATAGTTGATTAACTTAAAAAACATCAACTTTTTTGTCCTGGGCAAAAATGTAAACAATTTTTTTACAGTCCAATCTAATCTGAAATCCTCATCCAAAAATAAAGTTAATACATCCACAAAGTTTGTTGTGACAATTTAGGTGTGTACTGTTTATATAAATACACAGGTGCATGTATATATTTTAAAAAATGTTTATTTACATTTAGATATAAAATATATGTGTATTTGATACAAGTAATATATCTATTTAAATATCTATGTAACAAAATAGTTTTGCATAGTTGTGTCTTTATGTATGTGTGTGTATTACATAAAGATGATAAATATGCATAATGCAAAATAGGCTCATTCTGAAAACGTAGCCCTATATACATTACTGGAGATCGTGAATTATGGTAGCCAGAAATACATATGGCTGCATTTTTGTCTTTAAAACAAACGATATGGGGCAGTATGACACCGTTCCTTTTCACGCTTACCAGCTGACACGCTTACCACGCTTACCGCCGTGTGGACGGCTTTCCCACTGTTACCAGTTTGTCTAGTTAGCTTGCCATGTACGTTGACGGACTTGAGATGCAGACAGGAGTTGAACAATGGGTTTCAAGTCCAGGGAAGAACGGTTCCAGAAAGTGGACAAAAACAACAAAAGCCAAAACATGAACTAAAGTTGATCAGTAGATCGGTCAGTCAGTCAGTCGGTCAGTCAGTCGGTCAGTCAGTCGACAGCGACCTCTGGTGGATTTACGCGAGAACAGCAGCCGTGAATGGCATTCGCAAAAGAAGTTTGAGATCTGTGAAAGCGTACATAGCGGTCTCTGGTGAATTTGCAAAAACAAAAACTGCAAAAAAAAGTAGCTCCTGGGACGTATTTGGCGCTCTCCAGAAATGTACATGGAGGTACTTTTTCAGAATGAGCCTGGGATTGATATAGCACACACACATTTATTATGTTAAAACAAACTTTTATTTTGGATGCGATTAATCTTTGCCCAGCACTACTTTTCTTCATGTTCAATATCATGGAAATACAGTACAATATGTCACATATAAGGAAAAAAACAACGGTGGTGTTGTTCAATGTTGACTGTAAATAGCGCTGCACGTGTGTAACTGTAGAAAGGCTGGTAAAATCTTATAATCGCTGATCAAAGTAAAAACAGGACAACTGATCCTTGTCACTTCTTGTAATTAGTGACTACACCGACATCCAGTCACTTTTTTCCCCCTCTCTTCTCTCTGAGTGTCTCAGCGCACACACATACACTCTCTCATGGCTGGTTAGCTTAGATATATCTCGGCTGGCCGTGATTGTGTAAGTGATTGCCATCCTGCCCGTTTAGTAGTGTGTAATGGAGCAGCACTGGATGGATCAGTGAGCTCCAGGAGGACGGGGGGCTCAACCCCACCTCACTGCCCGTGAACAAGACACCCTTCTGGGACTTGGTCAAACCATAGCAGAGCTTAAAGTATCTTTCAGATTACACTTGTTACAAGGAGTTTTGTTTGTTGGGAAATGAAAATGTTCAAAAGTTTAAAGTTTTGTTTTGGAAGAGGAATCGAGGCTCCATTAATAAAAAAAAAATACAGAAACAAAATGGTAATGCTGTGAAATAAAATAAAAACAATTGTGAAAATTGTGTAAAAACAATTGAAATGAGGTATTTTTATATTAATAATATATTTTAAAGAGCAACTAATGACAAAGCTGATTTTTTAGCAGCCATGACTACAGTCTACAGTGTCCATCAGAGATCATTTTAATATGCTGATTTGATGCTCCAAGATTTATTATTATTTTTATTATTATTATTATTGTTGTTGTTGTTGTTGTTGTTGTTGTTATTATTATCTATAGGGTTCTTTGACTAATAGAAAGTTAAAAAATAAAAATAAAAACAGCATTTATTTAAAATATTTTGTAACGTATACTTTGCTAAAGCAATTGCTATCTTTTTTAGTCAGTTTAAAGGCAAGTAAATATTTTTTGTTGGTCCACACACTGTCTTTGTGATCCAGTATCTACCATAAGTGTTTGCAGGAGTTTCTTATTCATTAGCAATGGGATATACTTAAAAACAGTTGTATTTTGGCATGAAATTAGGCTGATATTTATGTATTAATAAATTAGTAGAACTTCTAAAAAGTATACCCATGCCTTAATGTCATTTTACTTTCATTTTACTTGTGTGTTGATTCTGTTACTGAGAGTTAAAGGGATAGTTTAACCACTACTGAAAATTCTGTCATCCTTTACTCATCGGTCATTTGTCACAACCGCATTTGAGTTTCTTTTTTCTGGTGAATACAAAAGATGTTTGAAAATGTTGGAAAATATATAGCAACTGACTTCCATAGTATTTGTTTGGTTTCTAAAAACAATTCAAGATATTTTGTGTTCAAAATGAAACTCAAATGCTTGAAACCACACGAGGTAGAGTAGATAGAGAGTACATTTTCATTTTGGGGTGAACTATGTCTTTAATCACACAGCACATACATTATGTACAGTGCTCAGCATATATGAGTACACCCCTCACAAGTCTATCTTTTAAATTCATATTTTTAATAGTAAGCTCTACAATATTATATTTGTGCATATACATTCGATTAGTCAGTACTGAAGTCAAATCTGGAGCTTATCTAACAAGATAACTTACTACAACGGTCCAAAAACTAGTACAGCCAAATATATATGTTATAGAAAAATATTAAATACAAATTTTAAAAAAGAGGAAAAATAAGCAAAAAGAAGCTAAATTTTTTTTTATTTTGTTGAAATTTTGAAGGTTGTAATTCATTTTTCGATATTTTGCTTGAATTCAATTGTATTATCTTTCAATTTCTAAATATGTTTGATGACTAAAATATTATTTTAATAAATATATCTGTTGAATAAATCTGTTTTGCCTAAATGCACCAAAATACATTGTCTATATTCACTGAGAAATGGATACAAATATTCACTTAAAATGGGGTGTACTCAATTATGCTGAGCACTGTATATACCGGTATACCAAGATCAAGAGTATTTGCTAAATATTTTAATACTTAAAGAACATACAAAAGACTGAATCTAATTCAGTGCCCTGATATAGTCACGGCAAAATAGTTTTTATTTGTTTTTATTAAGTTTAGTAGTAAGTTACCACTAATAAGATTTCTGAATTCATCATATACTGTTTTTAACCATCTGCCATTCATCAGTCAGAGTCATTTTCAAATCCTTAGCATCGACCAATAACTACTGTCAACAATTGTGCTTTATCAGCCGATAACACCCGTTTACAATGTCATGCTAATTTTTGTTAGCAATTCTCTGTAGCTATTGTTAACATTGAAAACCCCATATACACCAAACTCTAGTGTGACTTATTTTGTAGTCTTTACCAAAGCGAGAGCTACAAGGGCCTGTGAGGCAAACAGAAAGCGAAGTTTGCAGATCCGTGGTGTTTCAGAGTGTGACGTGGGAGAGTTTCTGGGGTTGTTTTGTTGACTCATCCCTCTGCCTCCAGTGGGAGTGTTTTGAGTGTGTGTGTGTGTGTGTGCCTGTGGCATCTCTTCACCTCTGTAAGTGTCAGGCTGTCTGAATGATCAGCTTTATGAGACCTGACCTTTAAATACAAGAGTCTGAGCACCCCCCTCTCTCAGTCTTCCTCTCTCTGAGCATGTGTGACAGGATCTGCCTCAGGCGAACCCGCCGTCCAGATGAATATGGACTTTGACGGCGATGCTTTGTCTTTTCAAGTCATTAACAGTTTTTTCACCGCCGTTTATACTCACAGCTCAATCTCTCACAGATCAAATGCTGCTGAATGCTGTTGTTTTAACTATTTTAGGTTGGAAAGAGCAGGGAGGGCTTATCTGTCTCCCCCTCCCCCCTTCCGGAGCGCCCCTTTAACAAGAATAGTCATCCTTACTGCACACTTCACCTGTTCCCACAATCCAACAGCTGAGACTGCGAGTGGGCCTCCTGTTGGGCCGGACCTCAGACCGGTTTAATCCGGTTTAAGGTGTTTTTACTCTGAATGTGCTGCATTAAAGAATGAAATAAATATACCAGTCATCAGCCAATCAAAATGCAGTGTTTCACTAATGTCATCATTGCGGTTATCCGTTTGTTAAGTGTGATGTAATGCAAAGTGGCTTCCAGGACCTAGCGCTCTATCAAACTCAATGGGGAGACTCAACAAAAGGTCATTAATGTTTTGATAAATTGTTAAAATATTGATGTCTGTGATGTCCTGAGACACTACGATTTTATATAAAATTAACTTCAATGTGTGATATGACTAAAATCATAAACAAATATTTTCTCAATTCAAATGAGTTGCAGCTTGGACCTGGAAACATGTCACCGATATGTCACAACTTAACAAGCAGATTTTCACACAGTATTTGATATGAAGCTGAAATGAGCTCAAATCTAATTTTTCGATTAAATACTTAAACTTAATGTTGTGACAGCTCCAGGGCTCTCTCCCAGGATAAATAAATAAATAAATAAATATTTTTTTTTTTATTTGTCTAACGTAAATCTAAGCATCATATTAGCTAATCATATAATCATCATATTTCCCTTTTAAAGAGAACAAATGTAGTAAAAGGCAGCTGAACCTCTGTCTGAAAGGCACTTTTGATCAACTATATTATACTGTAAACTTGTTTGGTATTTTTCGTTTGTATTTTTTTCTCTTTGTATGGAATATACACATTTCTACTCCAAAGTATGAAGCTGACAGTTTTGGTCACATAATACAGGGTGCTTTCAACTAGGTGTGCTGCACAGCATGCAAGTCACTCCCAATATGCACGCAAGAAAAGAAATAATGAACTTGCATGCACAAAAGACACAGTATGTGAATGGCCCTTAGTTAATAGCCTCAGCCATAGTTAATCGAGTGTGTGTGTGTATTTGCCTTGGTGTACAAGTTTGGAACTTTAAACTTGCACACAGTTGACATCACTTTTAGTTGCAGCAGTTGTTCCAGGCAGAAACTCTGTGTTGAGAAGCCTTTGCGATTAATTAACCGCGACAAATTAAAGCACGAGTGAAAGTGAAATTGGTTAATCGTTGCATCTTTAATACAAAAAAGCTAAAATTAATATATAAATACCCCTAAAAACAATTATAAAAAAATTATAATAAATAATAATTTAAATACAAAAAAAAAAACACAAAAATACTTCAAATAAAGAGAAATATAAAAATAATTTCAAAGCATTAAATAAAACTAAAATTGAACCATCAAAAAGGAAAAGAAATTTTAAAATTAAGGACAAAAAAGCACATCAAAATTCCAAAATATTTTAATTTAACTTTTAGTTTTGCTTAAAAACAACAACAACAACAACAACAACAACAACAACAACATTAAATTATTAAAAGTGAAACTAAAATGTAAACAACTACTATTAATAACAACAACAGCAATTATTCCAACTAAAATCATAAAAATGCTAATACAAAAAGCTAAGAAAAAGTGTAACTGTGACTATACACTGACCATTCACTCTTTGAATCAAAACTCTAATATGATTCTTTCAAGTTCTGTTCAATCAAGCATTCATCATCTTTGTCTGACTCAACCGATGTGCTATTTGGGAAATGCCCTGCATAAACACACACACACACTGACAGATATACTCTTAAAATGACTAATGGTGTCTGAGTCACTCCGTGTGTGTTGGTTTGGATGCGTGCAGAAATAAGTGTATCAGTGTGTGCTGCTCAGTGGTTTGGTCGTGCTGGTCAGTCAAGCAGACTGCAGTTCAATGTTTCGTCTAGACGCTACTGGCTCATTCACTCGTTCTTTTATTGATCATTTCATAGATTAAAACTTTTGGACAGTGTTTGTGTCCAAGAGAGTGAGCAGACACTATTACATGTCTGGAAAAACCACCAAACAGGGAAGCCTGTTCCCAGAGGAACGTTTTATTGCTCAGAGGTTGTTCTTTTATAGCGCAAGAGAATTAATCGTGTTCACAGTTGTGCTTCATTGAAGTATCAAGTACCTCTGTGTCATCAAGATCCACAAAGGATTTTCCTTAAGTGAAAGAAAAATAATTTTAAAAAGCACAGATCCTTTGGTTTTGGACAAATTTGATATACATTCACAGGCCACTTTATTAGGTACACCTTACTTGTACCAGGATGGACCCCCTTTTGACAGAACTGCCTTTATCCTTCGTGGATTCAACAAGGTACTGTAAATATTCCGCAGAGATTTTGGTCCATATTGACATGATAGCATCATGGAGTTGCTGCAGATTTGTCAGCCGCACATCCATGATGCGAATCTCCAGTTCCACCACATCCCTAAGGTGCTCTAATGGATTGAGTACTGGTGACTGTGGAGGCCATTTGAGTACAGTGAACTCATTGTCATGTTCAAGAAACCAGTCTGAGATGATTTATGACATTGAGTTGCTGCCATGATGCCGATTAGAAATTTACATTAACAAGCAGTTGGACCGGTGTACCTAATAAAGTGGCCAGTCAGTGTATAGCACGTTACAGTATTGCATTTGCTTGATTTATAATGTCATGAGTAGTTTCGGACAGTATTCTGTTTTTACAGTTCATTAAATCTGATAATAAGTTTCAACATTTGAAAGTCTATTATTCACAATGTAATAGTATCTGCTTTTTACATAATTATTTTGCCACTTGATTATATTTTAGCTACCAGGCTCTTTTTATATTTCCATTTTAAATTTCAGATGCTTAAAGATCTGATTTGTGAGTCATTGACTACGTTTACATGAACATCAGTAATCAAATTTTCGCCTTAATCTGAATAAGACAATTATATGTGTTGGAAAGTGCACCTTCCAAGCTTTATGCAGGTATGTCTCTCATGTGTATCTCTCATGATCTCGTGGAGATGTATGCGTGGACGATTGTAGTAACAAACCCACGTGGGCATGGCTGCATTAAAAATAATGAGCTCAGACTGAGAAACTAGACACAGTGTTGGTTTCATACTGATTACTTTATCAAACAATATTTGTTTTCAACATGCACTCACTGCATTTAAAAGTAGACACTTCAAGCTTTCTATAGATATGCGTCTCATGTTTTGTTGGTGTTGTGATTTGTTGGTGTTGTGTTTTGTTTGTGTTGTTGGTGTTTACACATTGAAAACTAGACACCTAACAGATTCGATTGATGTATTGCTCTTATCTGTACGATCAAAACTGAAAGTGTAATTTAAGTTCTTTTCTGCGTTATGTTTTTGAGTGTTCCTTTGAGTGATCCCGTTTTACATTATGTTACAGAGCATAATTCCATTAACGTCACTGCATTTCGGATATGCGGATAAAAAAAAAAACAGTTGATGGAAATGCAGGAAAGATGTGCATAAAATTTTGAAAATCTACATAAAAAACATGCGCATTGAGTAGGATAAACTATTTATTTGATAAGAAAAGATGCGCATAAACTACGATGGAAACACTTTGACCGAACAAAATTCCAGCATGCGCATTAAAAAAGGTCATGTGATTTTGTTATAAGAGATACAAACCAGCAGGCTGAGCACACTGTAAACCATCTGAAATGTTGTTTTGGTCATTCTAAAACGCCTTAACCATCTCAGTATTAGTGTTATTATATTATTAATGACCTCCAGAATCAAAAGCGTCTGTGCTCCGCGTCTCACGCCTTCAAACACCACCGCGCGTTCACTGCGTGTCAGGATTGTCTTCTGAGGTGCAAGTCATTTATTAAATGAACAAAAGATTCACACAGCTTCTCTTATCGCAGCAAATTCCATTTTTACTGTTGATATGTGGCGCCAGATAATCAGGAAGTAACGATTATGTTCGCTTTGATTCGCTGGATGGAAATGCAGCTTTTTTCGCACATCTTTTATGCGATAATCATAGGCGGAGTGTGTGTAAGGCTGGGGAAGGCTTAGCCTGGCCAGAGACCACGGAGACAGCAGCAAAGAAAAAAACTGCATTGAAAACATGTAACGGGTGTAAGGCGGAATATGAATGTAATTTAATGTTAATGATTAACAGAACACTTTAGTTATTGTAAGTTTGTCAATCAAATTCAAAGTCCCCCTCAACACAAAATAGAACTGTCCAACTTTGCACTGATGAGCGCTGTTTTTGACTGGAGTTTGCAGCATCTCTGAAAACAAAATAGAAAGTGCTGGCCAGCAGACGCTTCTGATTTGCTGGTCAAGGACGTAAGAAATAAAATGACAAATGAGTATTACGGTAGAGGTATAATAACATACTATTCTGGTGTAACTTGTTTTCAGTATTAAATGAAATGCCTTATTTTGGTTGTTTCATTGTAACGTAGTATTCTAGCCTAGTGTAGTAATCTTGTTTTGCATTTTAATTCTGCTGTGTTTTCTACAGGGGTGATGGGAAGTCAAGATTTTAAATTGTTTTAATTTGTATTTTGAATAATATGAATCTTGTTTAAACAAACAATTGCTCAGACTAGCTAATGGCTACTAGATCACCTTTACTCTGCAATGGTTGCCTTTAATTTAATAGAGCCTATAAGTTTACCACAGCCCGTGATAACGCAAATAAACAGCTACAGTAGTTTATGTTGTCATATTTTCATTGTCTTTTTTTTTTGTTGTTTCTAGCTTAATAAAGAAAAATAAGTTCAGTATCCCAATTTATTAAATTTATTGTTGAATTACAAGTTCAGTTTTCGATTGGCCTCATGGCAAAGTGAATGATTTTGGATTCTTGACACATTTTTGCAATTGATTTATTTTTGCAAAAGGGTTGGACATTCAAAAATGCCACTTGTTAAATCAATTGGTATATTACCAGAGATCATAAATATAAGAAACAAGCTATTATACAGTTTAAGAGTCCATTCTATTTAGGTCCACTCATTTAAAAACTTCTGGCCCCTGGCTGCATATCGAAAGTGACTATAATAATTAAATGAATCTAATAAAATAATTTAATGTGCGTGTTGAATATAAGACGTTTGATAGGCGGTGCTTTTGTGGAAACCTCTTCTTGGTTGGTTGCAAATCTTTTTAAATGCATTAAAGGGCAGCGCATATCTTAGCCTTACCCTGGAGTTTGTTCACCCTCCGCCTATGGCGATAATCCAGTTTTGCGCATAACGTTAATTCACATTTTTGGATGGAAACATAGCTACTGACTCAATAGGTGCAGAGAATAGTGTCAAAACAGCAGTATGTGTATAGACTATCCTGTCGCAAAATGTGCCAAAAATCCTACATAACGGTAATAGTTTGATTGCGGTGTTTACATGTCTGTGCTTCACTTCAATAATGCGACTAAAATCGGCATACTTAACATGTCTTCGATTTCAGTTTAGTTCGATTATGACCTTAATCGAATTCAATTAATCAGAAATCGCTGTTTACATGGTAGACTCTTAATCGGAGTACTGTCTTAATTGCATTAAATTGGATTATTGGTGTCCATGTAAACGTAGTCATTTTATTATTTTTATTTTAGTTATATTTGGTTTTCATTTCTGATTATTTTATTTTAGGTTTCATTGTTGTCAGTCTAAGGAATCACTACCTGCAGAATGTTACAACACCAATCGACCACTATATATATATAGTATGTCATATATTACATCTGTGGTATTTGAGTGGGAGAGAGAAATCCCCATTTCCTGTTGACACAGGTGTGTGGTAATGTCTCTGTGTTCTCATACAACAGTTTGGTGCTTTCTTTATTGTCAGTGTTCATTTTAGCATGGGTTACTCTGACAACGGGACTTTCCAATCCTAAGCAAAGTGTGGTATGTTAGCATCTAAATCCAGCGTGTGCTGACCATGAGCGGCACTGAACCTCTGTCTGAATGAGGACAGAAGAGGTTGATCTAATGGAGGAACGAGTGAGAGGGGAGAAAGAGAGAGAGAAGGTAGTGAAACTGAACGAATAAAGGTTCAGGTTAGTGAACCATATCTGCAGGTACAGGACTGACTGACTACCCAGTGGGCACAACAGATGTTTCCTCTTTATATCTACAGAACAGTAAAGCACAATCACACATGACCAGACACAAAGTCTAGCAGCAATCAGACACCAAACAGGCTCTGATAACACACAAGTGCCACAACATACCTCCCATACTTTCACTAACAGGTAATGAATGCACTGCTGTGCCATACTAATCTACAAGTTTCTCTCATTTGCTTATAATAAAGCTTACATTCACTATTTTTATCCTTTAAAGCTCATCTTTGATAGCCAAATTGCATCATTTTCAGAGAGAAAAAAACATTTAACTAATTCATTCATGCTTAAAAATGGCCATTACCTCATTTAGTATACAGTATGCATACATTTGAATATTCTAATTAGACCCGCCTCCATTCATTCTCACCAGCTCTGACATGCTCCATTTTCACTTATTCAGCAGTAGTAGTAAACACCACACAAAGGCAAGTGTCAACTTTTGATTAATTCAGATTAATTGACTGTGTTATCAAACTGGTAATAATAGGTTGCTAATGTTGCTCAAACCATGTGGGCATTCAACTCAGACAGTTATCTTGTAAAGGACACATTATACTTTGTTTTATTATTACATACAGAGATGGTACGGGAGTACTTGACAACCAAAACAAAAATGGTGGAAATTGCCAACTACTGGCCAGGCATGAATAAAGCAGTTTGTAGTTTATGTACAAGATAGTTTTGGCAAAAATTTCATCTGTATGCAAAAACTTTTCATAACTGTTGTATGAACATGCTAAATCTCCAATGAGCTTCTATGCTTTTCTTAGCTTTATTGATTTGAAAAGCCCCAACCAATAAATGGGATTGGTTTTATGTTTATGAAATATATATTTTTTTGAAACTTTGTTTTATAGACTGCAATTTTATGGAAAATAATTCTGTTTGTTTCTCAACCATGCTCCTGGAGGACCACCAACTCTGCACATTTTCCATAGCTGCGTCCCAAAGGGCACGCTATACACTATGCTCTTATCCACTATGTATTTAAACACTCAACAGCATAGTATATGAATGTAGTGTCGTCCCAAATGGAACACTACCCAGCAAACAATTTTGTGTTTAATAGACGTCAAATAGACATCTAAACGTAGACAGCTTGGCTAAAACAAAGCTAAACTTGGGCTGTCAGTGAAAATCTAATTGACATCTAAGAATAGCCTAAAACTAGACCAGTTGTCAAATAGACAGACTTTTTATGTCTGGTCATTCATTTCAGTTTATTTGATGACTAGTCTAGTTTTGGCCTCACTGACAGCCTAACTTTAGCCTTGTTTTAGTTTAGACTTCTATTAGATATAATTTAAAAAATAAATGTTTGCTGGGTCACGTTTTTTTACCAAGCGGAAATTCAAACCATTTTCCAGATGACATTTGTCAGTTGCCAAATTAGTGAAATGAATGACCAAACTACCAAATAATACCTGCCATATAACCTCATTCACCATGGGGAGGCGGTATAATCACTCTCATAGGAGAATGTTGCATTCACAATCCAAAATACAGTAATCCAACGCCCCTTCCACTACGTGAGCAAAGCAGTGTCCGTTGAGTGTGTGAAGTGTCCATCATTTCACACTTCATTTTAACGGTTGAATAAGTGCGTCAACGGGGTATTTAAAGTACACTTATTCTTTTTAGAGTTTTCAGTGTGAACGCAATACTTACACTATTCATACTACAAAATGGTGTAGAATAGTGTATAAGTATGCGATTTGGGACACACATCATGTGTCCTTAACCAAACACACCTGATTTAGATCAACAGCCAATTAGCAGAGACTGAAAGACCTGTAATGGATGTGACAGACAAAGGAGACATCCAAAACATGCAGTGTTGGTGGTCCTCCAGGAACATGGTTGAGAAACACTGCTCTAGAGTAATTTTTACACAGCCAATTTAAGGCAGCTATATAGCATTCAACGGTTTGTGTAAATACACATTTTTGAAACTTTATACCACTTCAGGTTTGGTTTCTGTGCCACCTTTGCTGTGTAAATATGCTTCAAATTGATGTTGACTGATGAATTTCCTCATTTCCAGCATGTTAAACATGTAAACACATTTAAAAACTAGATTTTGCCCACAGGTAATTTTTTTAATGAATTTTCTGCGAGTCAGCACATATGAGAGAGAGTGAGTTAAGCTTGTGAATGAGGTCGGTCTCACCTCAAACAAACACGTTAAAGTAAGCGCTGACAAAGTGAAGCTGCACACACTGTTATCATAGCACAGGTATGACTGCGCTCTCTGACCTTATTTAGAAGAGCCCAGTTGCGCTGAGCAAGATTAGCTCAAAATACACACTCGCATAGTCTCACATGAAGGCCAGACACACAACATGCATGGTCGGATGAAAGTTCTCAACGTCGCCCTTGCTCAAAAACACACTGTATATTCCTCACTGTGCATTAACACATTAGTATTAACACCCGTAAAAATCAGCAATCATGCTAAGTGTACATTAGCAGTGTGTTTGTGCTTTATGTGAACTCTTCCTCAGTGAATAAAGGAGACAGCCTGTTGCGACTAATTAGCTTCTTAGCATTGGCTGGATAATGATGCACTTGTGAAGTGTCGCTGTTAGCAGGGCAAGTGGCGCCAATGCCATCATTACACAAGTGTGAGCACTGACTCCCAAAGGACAGGAAGTGGGAAGGAAAGCATGGGAGAGCAATGAAATGTGGGAGTGTGAATATTGTATGCTTACGGTACAGTGAACTTGTTATGCAACTCGTTGATGTTGTGGCCTCTAGGTTCAACCATGGTCCTCTTCGAGCAAATAGGCGTGAATATATACTACTCTGAAGTGTCTTTTTGAAAATGATCAGCTGAAAGCACCTAGGGGGCACAGTTTTTAGATTGTTTGTTGTGGTTGTTGGTGATTTGTGTCCCGCCCCCTCTGAACTGTGATTGGAAGATTGTGAAAAAGCTAACAATAGCTAACAGATGCACATCAATTTAGAAAATGCACATAAATAACATATGCACATAACTGAGTAGGATAAACTTTTTATTCGATAAGAAATTAGCATAAACTATGATGGAAACACTTAATGAACAAATTCCAGTATGCGCATTAAAAAAAAAAAAGTCATGTGATTTTGTTATAAGAGATCATGTGGTGATAAAAATGTGTGAATGGGCAAGCTAGCAGGCTGACCACACTGTAAAACATCTGAAATGCTGTTTTGGTCATTCTAAAACACCTTAATCATTTCTGTATTAGTGGTATATTATTATTAATTACCTCCAGAATTTTCAAGAGCATCTGTGCTCTGCGTCTGATGCCTTCAAACAACACCACATGTTCATTGTGTCGACATTGCCTTCTGAGGTGACAATAACTTATTTAAAAAAAAAAAAAAGATTCATGCAGCCTCTACTCTTGATATTTGGCGCCAGTTATTCAGGAAGTGACAATTTAGTTCTCTTTGACTCGTTGGATGGAAACACTGCTTTATTCGCACGTCTTTTATGCAATAATTTAGATTTGCGCCAACATTTAATTCGCATTTTTGGATGGAAACATAGCCATTGATGGCTACAGCATTTTATCAAGCTCTCAGAAGAAAAAAACTGCAGCCGCAGCATTGACCTCAGCATGAAATAGCCTTCAAGTGCCTCATCACATTTTTAAATACAGTATGCGGGACTCCTATTTAAGACAATTTAAAAATAAAAATGCTAGCCTCAAGGACAAAACACTTTGCAATATCAGCTACTAATTGTATCAGCCATTATGTATATTAATTTAAGACTCTGGCTCTTTGATTACTTTTCCACAATTTACACATTTACAAAATTTTCCACAATTTTAGAGTTTCGTAGAATTTCGCAGTATTTAAAGCAGGGGTGTCCAAACTCACTACTGGAGGTCCAGTGATCTGCATATTTCAGTTCCAACCCAGGGTGTCAGCGGGGTCTTAAAAGTATTTGAAAATTGTGAAAATTAAGGCCGTTAAAAGGTATTAAAAAGTCTTAAATCACGTTTTTACAAGGTCTTAAATTTTGTTCAAGCGTTGTCCAAAATGTTTGACTCCAAAAAAGCATGAATAGATTTATTTTCCTCTTAATATTAACAACGGTATGCTCTATCCAAGTGATTAGTTCGGGCCATGTTCCTCTGTCCGGGGGATGTCACATAATTTGCAACAAACGCGGGAAGGTTATGTGACGCTCTCCACATGTAGCAAAACCATAGAGTGAAACAGACGACAAATGGGAAAATTTGCGTACTCCAGGTTGGAGAAAGACGAGTTTAAACAGTGGCTGAAGCCTGTCGCTGAATTCAACCGCATAATTTATTCTTTCAAGCTTTGTTGCTTCCGAGCTTATTGGACTTCTGTTGCATGGTTTTGCTCCATTGATTTATTTAACTACAACTGTTTATTAACAACTGTTTATTAAGTTAAAGGTTTGATACTGATTAGAACTTAAAAATATATTGAAATTACCTTTAGGATTCCTGCATATACCCTACAACCCTAATTAAACACACTAAAACCAGCTAAATCAAGCTCTTTCTAGGTATACTAGAAACTTCCAGGGAAGTGTGTTAAAGGAATTGGAAGCTAAACTATGCAGGACACTGGCCCTCTAGGACTGAGTTTGGACACGCTCTTTTAAAGTGAAGATTTTAGTAAATATAAAAACATTATTATTTTACTGGGATGCTGTTGGTTCAATAATAAAACATCAGCCATGTTCACTTTTAAATGTAGATTTTTATCTGCCTCTAATATGAAACTAATTATCAGCTCATCTGTGTCGGCTAGAACTTTAATATCGGCGTATCCCCCCCGTTTCCCATCTCTCTTCCTCTCTGACATCACGATGCGCATCACATGAATGCTAAACGCTTTGCAAACTGGGCCATGCTGTGCTCCATCTGCCTCTGTTGCCTCGCTCATGTCTCATTGGGAACAGGTCGCCCCCTACAGGCCAGAGCAGAGAGAGCCCAGCCTCTGAAAAACACTCACTGAATGACATGAGCCGCATGTGGAATCCGAGTCTTTCTGCTCACTCCCCAGACGCCCAGAGATGTGTGCGGTGACCGGCTTTTGTTTGATGTAATGGCTCTGTCTTGTTGTGGTTAGTGTGTGTGTGTGTGTGAAAAGAATGCTGGGTGTGGATGTGGTTTGAAGCTTGTGATGCTGCATGTGTGTGTTTGCCCATGGAAAAAAGTTTGTGCGCAATAAAAATAAAATGCTATTCAGTCAGAACGTGTATGGTCCAGAAGGGTTTGCTTTGTTCTTCCAGTTCTGAATTGTTTTTTTTTTTTAGTTTTCGAATACAAGATAAAAACAGAAGTGTGTGTCGGTGTGTATTGAAGCTTTAGTTTATATATAGCCCAGTTCTAGTGCTGGGTGTGTCTTCATTCCTCCAACGCTGCTTCTCTGTGTATTCATACTTTAAACTATCACAAATCCAGCTTTGCATTATGGAATTGTTAGAAATTTTAGCGTTTTTGGCAGAAACATAAGACAGAATCTATTCACTTAACAGGTTTGATATCCCATTAGTAAGGCCAGACAGAATCTGCGGACATTTTTTGCTATTTCTGCGCAGAATTTTGTAAAAAAAAAAAAAAACTGCGTAATCATAAAGATTGATTTTGGGAGTAAGCTGAAAACTTTTATTTAATGTTTACAATGCAAATCCAGTTAGATCCATAAGTCTCTCATATAATATCTCTACTAAAATATGACTTCACAAACTGTATTGTAAATAAATCAAACAAACATTTTCATATTAGTCAATAATATTAGTGAAATGAATTTGAAAACTGAATACATACAAATATACACACATTTACACAAGTAAATACATAGACTAAAAAAAAGGGCTAAAAATCTGCGGAAATCTGTAGCGCATTCAATTCACCTATAGCGCATGTCTTTGGACTGTGGGGGAAACTGGAGCACCCGGAGGAAACCCACGCCAACACGTGGAGAACATGTGATGTTTTATAAACAAATTTCGGGAGGAGCACGCACAAAAGTTTCAATATCAAATACGTCATTGACAATTATTCTATTATCCAATCAGTTCTTGACCAAACCCCTTTATATACCAAAGCTGTCTTACCTGCAGCATCTTACGACTTTAGCATCCTTCCACCACCCCATCACCTCACCTCTTAAGCATTACAATCCCAGGGGGAGCGTTCTGGGGCCGGGCTAGATACTTCGCTCGAATCCCAATTCCTCTCTGTTTCCTGATAAGAGGAATAACTCGAGTTTGGGCGTCTTCCCCGAGCTCAGAGCCCTCTCCCCGGACAACACGCCAAATACGCTTTATTCTGAAACTATTGCAAGTGTGAACTCGCTAAGCAAACATAGAAACACCAACTGGTCCAGCCAGGACTTGAACAAGCATCCTTCTTGCTGTGAGGTGACAGTGTTAACCACTGAGCCACCGTGCCACCCTACCATAGTTTACATGAAATAAACCAAAATGTGTTTAAAATGACTAAAAAGTCACAAAAAAGTTACATTGTTAAACTTTTAGCATCAAAAGTTGTCAGAGCAGAGATCAAGGTTCCATAATGCAAGCTGAAAGTGTAATGGGATACTTATCATTAACATATTTTAGCATATGAATATCCTATAAGTATATGGAGTAAGGCACCGTATGCACTAGTTTATGCTTAAAAGTAGTATATTCTGGGATTAAGGTGCTGCTACTGTATATAGTTGCTCGCATAGTGTTCATACTACATCTTTGCATTTCTTTTTACCTCTCATCATCCATTAGACAAACCTTTCATGCCAAATTACTTTGAAAATGAACTGCACATCACTGTAAAAAATGCTGAGTTCCACACAATTCCTTCATGTTGTCCCAACACAAATCTATTAACTTATTTCATTCATTTCCCCTAGGCTTATTCCCTATATTTATCATGGGTCGCCATTGTGGAATAAACCGGCAACTTAAATTGCATACACAAAAAAATCCATTATTTAACTTTTTTTTAACGTAAAATAAAAAAACGTAAAATAACGGCCGTTAAATAACAGAAATTTACCGTAAATTAAAAAAATAAGGACATTTCTGTAATTTAAAGTCTATTATTTTACGGTAAATTTCTGTAATTTAACATCTATTATTTTACGGTAAATTTCTGTAATTTAACATCTATTATTTTACGGTAAATTTCTGTAATTTAAAGTCTATTATTTTACGGTAAATTTCTGTAATTTAACATCTATTATTTTACGGTAAATTTCTGTAATTTAACATCTATTATTTTACGGTAAATTTCTGTAATTTAATGGCCGTTATTTTATGGGGGTTTTTTACGGCACCCAAGCCCCCTGCAAAAAAACAAAACAAAAATTAAAATAACGGAATTTTTAACAGTGTATGTTTCACGCAGCAGATGCCCTTCCAGCCTCAACCCAGCACTGGGAAAATTTACTTAATTGTTTTTACAAAATAAAGTGAATTGAAATAAAACAATTCTGTTTTCCCCAAAACAACTTTTGATTTGTGTTGTTTCAACCCATTTTAAATAGGTAATTTGAACAAGCAGCAAAGTCTTTTTTTGAGTGATCTTTCCCGATCAAGCCTATGTTACAAATGCTAAAAGTTGTGTTAAGCACCAAAGTTTAATACTTAGGGTTTGTTTTAATTTGCTAATGCTACTATGAGCACCAGTAACATGCCTTAGCAAGAACTACTAATTAGTCTTCGCAGCTGAAAAGCAACAGTGCAGTGCGTGCCTGTTGTAATGAAGGTTAAAAAAAGCCGACGCAGCATTCTGTCGTTATGGTCGAGCCACTCAGGGAGAGTGTTATGATTGGACATTCCACGCATAGCTTCCCTCACCAGGGTTGGAGGAGCGAACTAGAAGCAACTCCTGGACGAGCGAAAAAACCCAACTATCCACTCTTACTGTAGCCTCCTTCTAAAACAAACACTCAATCCTCTCACCGCAGAGATAGCTTTGGGAAAAAGGCACGTTCTTAAGCGGTGCTTGCAATGGAAACCCAATTACAGGACTTTTTTTGTGTAGATCACCCACCTTGTGTTGTCATAATGTTGGTTCAGACAGGTATACAGCCAGTTACTTTCCATACAAAGGTGAGAACTAGTCCAGCGATGCAGAGCTCAGGATTCAGGGAGGTAAACGTGGCTGGTCGCTGTGAAGAGGAAAGCATGCTGTAATTTACCGCTCTTGTGCCCCCCTCAAGATCCCTTCGCTGGTGATAAATCCCATGAACAGAATCCTGAACAAGGTATCAGTGTGCCCCAGCGATTATTTTCTTACACCACAGGCCACAATGATTAATATGTTCAGCAGAGAAATTTCCAGAAGAGAGACAACTCATGAAAGATTTAATGCACTGTTTGCTCTCTTTAGCGCATTTGATAATCTAGCTGGCTAATTCTGAGACTTCAAAATGTAAAAATCCATATTTGACCCAAATTTACAAAGTGTAGCATTTTCTGTTCTATTATGCGTTTTAAAAATGCTAATTTATTCCTGTGATGGCAAAGCTGAATTTTCAGCAGCTATTACTATATTTAATAATAATGCAGGAGACCTTCTCCTCTTTTTATACTTCGATTACCTTTGTATTCATCTAACTTTTTCAGTTAACCTTACAAAACTAATTCAATAACACTTAGAAATGTAATCCAGTGCATTGATCAATTATTTTTGTCAATGTATGCTTCTTGTCTTATTCCAACCCATGCTCATTCTGATTACGTACCCTTATATACATTTCTGGAGAATGCCAAAAACGTCCCAAGAGGCACATTTTGTTTTCGTGAATCCACCAGAAGGCGCTGTGTACGCTTTTTGAGATGTCAAATTTCTCTCGCGAGTGCCATTCACGCCTGCTGTTCTCGTGTAAATCCACCAGGGGCAGACCAGTAACCCCACCCACACCCTTTACTAAACCCATCCAATAGTGTTTTAAAAACCACCAATTGACCCGCCCACCCACTTCCCTGAATCCAACCTAGTGCTTTTAACAGCACTCCAGAAAAAGAAAAGCTCTCGTGGCAGCCTGATTTTTACTGCTTTTTTCAGATTTTACCACATTCTCACCCCGTTATTTACTTGTTTTATTTTTAGCTTTTGCTTTTGTCTCACCTGCATTTTGGAACCGTGCTTTGCCAGACTCAAACCCCATTGTCACATTCAACTCCGCTCTGTGTCTCAAATCCTCCGACGTACGCAGGTCAGCTGGTAAGCACAAAAAGGAACGGCATCATACTGCCGCGAAGCGTCCATTTTAAAGACGTTTCATACGTTCCTCTGGCTAATTCGCAATCTCCAGAAATGGGGCTATGTATATACGACTATTGCTATAGGGCTACATATATACGAACGACATCATACCAACCCGAAGCGTTCATTTTAAAGAAGTTTCATACGTTACTCCGGCTAATTCGCAATCTCCAGAAATAGGGCTGTGTATATACGACTACTGCTATAGGGCTATGTATATACATGTGGCGTCATACAGCCCTGAAGCGTTCATTTTAAAGAAGTTCCATACGTTCCTCTGGCATAATTCATGATCTCCAGAAATAGGGCTACATATATAAGGCTACGATGAGCCTATGATGCCTAAATCAGGAGTTGCGAAACTTTTCAGCCTGCAACCCCCAAAATGACAATGCCAGTGACTCGTGACCCCCAACATCCTCTGAGATCCTCTGCGCACACATACCAATAGGCCAAAGTCTATTCATCGTTTAATTTTAAAGAACGCCACTAGGAGACACATCCTCCATGTTCAGTTGTGGCCTGTATTTATTTTTAATGTATGCAAGTGCTGTAAAGGTGTCAGAAAGTTAAACTTGATGCCATAAAATCAATATGCTGTGTTATTAATATAACAATCACACCAGAGGTCGAAAAAAAATTGAGAGCCTGATGACTTTTTATTTGCATGTTGTTTTTTTTAATGCAACTACTTTTAATAATGCTACTATTATTTTCTTCTCTTGGTTATGGATAAAATATGGTAGTTAAAATACTTTAATAAAAAGAATTAGATTTTTGGAAATCACCAAGTCACCCCCCCCCCTCATTGTCCTGCCACCCTTACTTTGGGAACCACTGGCCTAAATCACTTGATTGTACATGCTCTTGAATAACCTCTACATTGAGATTGAGAGGTCAAGTAGCAGATGAGAAAGTTCTTAGAGGCAAAGACTCATGGGAAACCAGCAGCTCACCTTCCTAAATGACAAATCAATAACTCTTGTCTGCCTCGGAGTCTCACGTGTCTTTTATCTGAGCTGGAAGGAAGTTCGATTTATTATTTAAAGGCTTCATATTTGATGCACTGTACTGCTAACAAGCATTTGAGCTCTGCACAGGTGAGTGGAGATGTGCATGTACTCATTTGGGGCTCGCTTTTAGAAGCATTTATCAGTGTGTCTTGACAGATGTCACCACTGTGCCCTAGGGAGCATTAAGGGGTCCCAAGTGTGTTTGCTTTAAATAGATGATTTGGAAAAGTCACCTGGAGTTCTGGGAATACTGTGGTTATCATACAGGTACAGAGAAGCATATTGGAGTCCAGTTTTGGCCCAGTCAACATATCGCTTCACTGGGTTGATTGTAAAATCCATAGATGAGGCATAGCTGGAAAACTGATTGACCAGTAGGAATGTAGACTCATTAGGCTAATGGTTTCATAGGCTGACATGACATATTCATAGTGCTGTGCGTGCTGACAACTTGCGCAAAGATCGCTGATGGTTTCGAAGGAATGCTGATGTTTGTTTGTGGGTAATTTTATGTGATTTTCAAGGAGATATGAACTACATTTGGCAATCATTTATGTAACTAAGTAATAGTAGAGCCTTGGCCTTCGCACACAAGCCTAAAATACAGTAAGCTGTAGTTAAAATTCTCTTGTTCTTTCTCTATACGAGGGTTTAAAAATATATGTTCATAGTGTACATGTTGATTTTGGGTTGGTTAATGTTTTTTAAAATGTTGCATATCAAAATTTAAACAGCTTTCCATTTTAAATATTTAAATATTAAATTTATTCCTGTGATTTTTTTGGTGGACATTATTGTGGTCGTAAGTGATCATTCAGAAACCTTTAACAGTTTACATGGACACCAATAATCCAGTTTTAATATGATTAAGACACTACTCTGACTAAAGTCATAATCAAACTAAACAGAGAGTTGGATATGCATGAAATGTTCCTGAATGAAAGCGAAAGGGCCAAACTGCAGTCAAAAATCAACAAATTAAAAATTAAACGCCAGAAATTACATAAAACTCCGGAGGAAATGTGGATTGCTATGCGAGGCAAAAATCGAATGATGGGCTATAGACCATTTTGAGGCATGTAAACAATAATAGTGGTCCTGACGTATTTCCTTTTTCACTTTTTTAATCTCTCTAGCTTCCGAGAATCCAAAAAGAGCCACATGTTGATAAATAAGGTTATGATAGCAGTTTTAACATTAAAGTTATGATTGAATTGCTTCTTGTTTAAGTTATAAAATAGTTTGATAACAAGCAGGAAATGTTCACAGGCCAATGACATGACCATATTCAAATGGTCTATAACAACATGTAAAACGAGATCATGAAGGGAACATTCAAATTATTGTCATTATAATTCGATTACTGATATCTATGTAAACATAGTCAATGATTTTGTGTTTAAAATGGTTATGCTGCAAATTTTTGCAGAAAACATTTTTTAGAATTCTTTGAATAGAAAATTCCAATGAACAGCATTATTATTGAAAATAAAAAAATTCAAACAAGACTAATGGCTTTACTTTCACAGTTGATCAATTCAATGCGTACTTACTGAATAAAAATATGAATTTTAATGGACTGTGTAAAAAAGCTAGTTTAATATTTAACATGTGGCCCAAATGATTCAAATGTTATTACATTTTTATTAGGAATATGTGAAATATAAAATTTCTGTATTAATAATAGACATTTTAAAAACCTTTATGAATTAAATTTTAGACTTGCTGTATACAGCGCTAAATGCTAAGAATTTTTTTCTGAATATCCCAGTTAAAGAAGATTTTCACTTGCCCTATTAAAAAATTATTCAAATTTAATACATTTAATAATTCAATAATAGTAATAATAATAATAATAATTTAAATTTTTTGTAATTAATTTTTAAATATATCCATTCACAAACCCTATAACCCCAAGAATAGAACAAAACATAGCTGTCGATTACTTCAGTTTACAATAATGATAATTTAATAATAAAAAATATAGCTATAGCTCAGGTCAGTATCCTCAGCAGTAAATAAATGGAGAACTTTAACTTTAAGACCTAAAATGTAGCTTTTGAGATTTAAAACTTTTTAAGATCCCACGCATACCATTATTAATTTTATATTTATATTTATTCTATAGCTTTTTTAAATAGTTGAAAAAGTCACAGTGGAGATATAATAAATAAGAGTAATAACAAGAAGTTAACCACAACATTATCTAGATTTCTTAAAGAGCATTGCTGTTAGTTGTGTACAATGACAGCATCAACCTTCTGATTTCTGACCACAAACCTTATTAAATATATGAGTAGCGTATTTGTTTTTTTGTACACTAACATTTCTATTTGAAGGTGCCAATGTTAAATGTTTTATCCGGTCTCTTACGTGTCTTTTATTTAATAGTTTGTTCTTCCTGTGCCTTTACACAGTTTCAGTTTACGGCTCCTGCATAATGTGAGCTATTCCTTTCTCTGTAAAGCGTTTGTTTAGTCACTTTTCCTGTGTGTACCTCCTGAAGGCTGTAATGAAATTTCTCATGTGGAACGGCGGAACAAGGCTCGTGGCTGTTTGTCATGGATCATTCGCAGTGAGCTCACACACACACACACACTGTCCCTTTACTTCCGTCTTCTGCTGACTAGCCACACCGTTTGCTTCCCTTGGCTGAACAGCCTGATGGGATTGGTAGCATCTCCTTCACAGTACACCGAATTGACTGTTGTGGCGATCCGTGCATCACTCGGATAGGTTTGACAGAACTTGTGGCTAGTGAGCGATGGGACTCTCTTTACGATCGCATGATTTTTTTTCCCATTTTGTTACAGGCGCCATTTTTACAGCCAGTGACTCTCAGCTTTAGAAGCACCACAGGTTTTTGCTCTGATCCATGACCTTAAAGCTGAAGATGAAGTGTGAGATAGAAAGAAACAAAGAGGTTAAGAGGTTTGCACAAGCCCTGCACAGGTGGAGAATGAAAGTACAGGCCAGAAAAATAAAAGAAGATTGAGTGTGAGAGCGAGAGAGAGAGAGAGAGAGAGAGAGAGAGAGAGAGAAAGAGAGGGCTGGTTAAAGAGTGCAACAAAAAGCACAAAATCAGCTGAATGTAAATGTGCCAGATAAGCCAAGCAGAAGAGATATGGGGTGTGTGTGTGTGTGTGTGTGTGTGTGTGTGTGTGTGTGTGTGTGTGTGTGTGTGTGTGTGTGTGTGTGTGTGTGTGTGTGTCTACGGCCAGCCCCTGTGCTGACTTTGCTCCTCTCAAAGGAAAATTGATTTGGCCAGAGAGAGGTACTTAGATGAGTGGAAAAGAAGAATGACTGAGAGCTAGAACAGTGAGAGAAATGGAGAGAGTAGGATGACGGAGAGGAAGGATTTCTGGTACACCTATCTTTCCCTGTGAAATGTACACACGATCATGTGCACGATCAAAATATTTTACACATATTATGGTGATAATCACTGTTGTCTTTGGCATTATTTTCGTTTAATGTGATTATTTGTATTGGAAAATACCATATAAAGGGTCAATTCAGCCAGAAATATAAACCATTTCGAGGGATGTAAACAATAACAATGGTCCTGACGTATTTCCTGTTTTACATTTTAAATTTCCATAGCTTCTGAGAGTCTAAAAAGTACCATATACTGATAAAAGATGTAATAATAGCTGTTATAACATCAAGTTATTATTGAATTGCCTCTTGTCACAGATATGAAATAGTTTGACAACAAGCAGGAAATGTTCATGAGCAAATGACATCACCACATTGAAACTATCAAAGTTTGATTTATGGTCTTCCCTGGGGTATAAAAAAAAAAGACATTGGAACAAATTTTCAATGGTTTTAGTCCAAAACATCATTGAGCCCTCTGACTTTTGTTTTGGACACCACTGACTTTCATTGAATGGAAAAAAGTGAAGAATGAACAACATGAGGGTGAGTAAATAAGAGTTTTCGAATTACTTTAGGCCTGTACACATCAAGGATGATAACGTCAAAGTCAGTTACAAACAATAGCTGAAGTTTAAAAGGATTTGAAACGGGTCCCTCTTTTTGCTCAATTTATAAATCTGAACATTGTGTTTGATTTATGGATGCTCCATTAGAGGCCTTGTCCTGCCAGCACTTACCTATAACGAATGAGAACCTGTTGGGCAAGCTTACCACTCCGTCATCCGCTGTTTTAATAGAATGTCAAATCACACTTAGCCTAGCATGCAAACACACACATTACTAATTAAGGCCGTCTGGCCTGTTACAGAAAATCAATGGGTTTCAGCTCGATCCCTCTCTCTCTGCTGAAATGGAGGTCAAACAGTCCCTCCTCTTTGTCAAAAAACTAAAGAGGCATTTAATCGTTACAAAAGTTTTTTTTTTTTCAGTTGCACATATAATCTCTAGATTCTTGATTCTTTAATCTCTAGAATCAAACAGGTTCAACTGGGAGGTTTCATTTAAGATAAAATGTGTACTTCAGTTTGAGCTCCCCAGGGTTGTGTTTTACCTCTGTTATTATTTATTTTATATACAAATTCTTGTATGAGTTCATTTAAAAATAGATATATTGTAAAGTATGCAGATGACACGGCTTTAGTGAGCCTTTTAAATGAAGAGGAGGAAGAACAAGGGCCTTTTCTTGACTTCTTTAGAGACTGGTGTGAAAATTCAAATCTTCTCCTAAATATTCCGAAAACTAAGGAGATGGTTATTGATTTTAGAGAGAGAGCACGAAGCAAATCTCATCCCACATTAATTGATGGGGAGCAAATTCAGTTAGTTACAATTTATAAATATTTGCGTGGGATGTAGGAGCAGCACAGTGGGTAGCATGATCGCCTCACAGCAAGAAGGTCGCTGGTTCGAGCCCCGGCTGGGCCAGTTGGCATTTCTGTGTGAAGTTTGCATGTTCTCGCCGTGTTTGCGTGGGTTTCCTCCTGGTGCTCCAGTTTCCCCCACAGTCCAAAGACATGTGGTACAGGTGAACTGAAACTAAATTGGCCATAGTGTATGTGTGTGAATGTAAGTGTGTATGGGTGTTTCCCGGTGTTGAGTGGAAAGCCATCCACTGCGTATAACCTATGCTGGATAAGTTGGCGGTTCATTCCACTGTGGTGACCCCTGATTAATAAAGGGACTCAGCCGAAAAGAAAATGAATGAATAAATGAATGGGTGGGTTGAATGAATGAATGGGTTGGACAATAAACTTAAGTGGGATGTATGAACTGACTGTATAAGGAAAAGGCTTTAGAAGAGAATGTTCTTCTTAAAGAAAGGATTGTCTTTTAATGTTGACAACACATTGTTGATCATGTTTTATAGTGCTTTTATCGTAAAAATTGCTACATTTTGTGATCTGTTGGTATGGAAATGCTTCTGAGGCCCAGAAGATGTCACTGGGGAAGGTGGAAACAACAGCCAGTAAGTTGTTGGAATAAAACTAAAGAGCATTGATAGTATATACAAAGGAAGAGTAGTAAATAAGGCTATCATGATTGTCAATGATGAGAGACATCCTTTATCATACACCTTTCAGTTGTTCATCAGGTCGTCGATATTGTGTTCCCAGATGTGTAAGAAATAGGACAAAATTATCATTTATACTTCAAGTTATACATTTTTTTAATTCCTCCTCTCTCAGTAGCAGTTGATGGCTAGTAGACTGGATATTTATTTAGAGTAGGGGTACTGTGTTTTTATATGATTTATTTATATAAATGCCACATGTGAAATGTCAGATGTCTCTGTGAGTGAATGCTTCAAATGAAATTTACCCAATGGGGACAAATAAAGTTAACTAACTAATAAACTCCATAACCCTTTTAAAGTTTTGTACAGTAAATTATTATGAACCTGAATCATCATTTTACGATGGAGATGATCTGATAATATGTGACTGTTTCCACACTGCAGGACCGTTTGGCCATGAATGGCTTTAACACGAGCCATTCTGATTTATTGATTCAATCTGGAGTGATTCTTTGTCTTGTTTCTCTGGCTCCCTGAAAGACACAGGAACTGCTCCACTACTATTTGGCGTTTAATTGAATTATTCCCTCAAGCGCACTTCATCTCTCTGCATCTCTTCAGTCATCTCTCCCGCTTTAACAATTGGTTTCATCTGAGCTGCTGTGTCTCTCTTTAATCATGTCTGCCTCTATCTTGTAGTCGTTTTCGCAAACAGCATCTTTTCCAAATCTTGAGGGTTTCATCAACCCTTCTGTGGTTTTTGAGCTCCATATGTTAGCATTCTCCTTAAGTGTTGTGTTTTCTCTGTCTGCAGTGAGTAACTACAGTCATGTGCTGGAGGGCCAGTCAGACTCTGATGATGAAGATAAGCTTCACATTGTGGAGGAGGAAGGGAGTCTCCTGGACGGGGCTGACTGTGACAGCGTGGCCCTTGACGATGACCCCAATGGGACCGCTGACCCTGACGGCAGATGGGACGATGGTAAGCCTGCTCTGTTGTGGCATTTTTAATCAAGAAAGTGCTGTATATATGGAGTCTCAGTTCAGGTTCACCTGATCAGACAAGTTTCTCAGGAAGTGTTTACATAAGAGACAATCTTGAGTTCAAAAACAGACAGATAGAACAGAGCGCAAGTGCCTCAAGAAGCAAATTTTAAAAAAGGCAAACAATTTTTAAATTGACACGCTGTCTTAAAATGTCAATTTTGTGGCAGGATGCTCTGAATAAAGTACTAGACTTGATGCAACCACCAAAGACACCTGTGTGAATGTCTATGGCTTTAGTTGTGGTGCTTTTCCTGTCTGACAGACAAAACACAGCTCACTGTCATCACATTAGTTAAAGCATCTTTAGATGTTAAAGAACCCTAAAATATATGAAAAAATATAACGTAGTGTTTGATGAAAAATACATCAATTTTAAATAATTACAGAGAAAAATAAAACTCTATAGTCAAAAGGTTTCCATAGCAGTGCTCATTTACACTAATGCTTTTTAGTTTTAAAATGGCGTTTTACAACGAAAACAATCCACGTCCACAATGACTTTCACCTAGAATTTCAGAACAGCTCTCCATTCACACTACACTGTTGAAAACACACGTCGCGTGACCACAAACACACACACACACTGGCATGCGCTGCAGTGTATGCGTGCGTCTGAGCTCCTGGAAGTCAGTGGGTGCTTTAAGCACAGCTTCCCAGGTGAAAGCTGTGCACGTCAGACGGTTCATCAGAAATCTACCGGTGGATCTAATCTCTACATTTATTAAATGTGATATTTAATTCATCTTGTTGTCTATATCTAACTACAAATTCTCTTTGAAATACTTTGGTATTTTGAATCATTACTTGTTTTTGAGTAACATGTTTTGGCTAAGCGCAAAGATAACTTAATATATGAATTTATGTAACCAAGGACATTCTGCACATTTGACTGATTGCTTGCCTTTATTTCCTATAAATATAAAAACTTATTGTATGTTCTACTTTTATAATGGTCATTACTGATTATTAAAACTGATATTCAGCAAAAGAGAGCGTATGTTTCGTATTTTTCAATGAAAACGAAAGGAGGCAGTGAAGATGACGGTCATATAAATATGCAGCTACATGATGCCTCAACATTTCTGCTGTCTGTTAAGATGCTAATATCAAATTGAAAATAGGCAGTTCCTTATATCATGTTTTCATTTTACTGTTAAGATATTGAAACAGCGTGGCCAGGGTGATGTGAATTAGGCTATTAAGTTCACCGTTCCCTTTGAAGGTTTACCCGACGTGTCCTCGGGAGTTTGTTTTCCATCTCAAACTTGCAAAGTCTGAACTTGCAAGGAGAGGATGCAAGACTGAACTTTGTGTAGGCTACTTAATATTTTGTTTTAATGTAAATGTTTTCAGATGTCTCTGTGTTCCTCCATCCACTGAGATTGAGCAACAGCGTTTTAAAATGAAAACAGCCTTTTCAGTGTTTTCAATAAGCTCCGATTTCAGCGCTCAAAAACTGGGGCCGTAGACTTTACTTGGGCGGGCCGCTCAGGTATATTTGGTGGTGACACATGAATAATACTATTATTATCATCCTGTTACACTTTTTGTATCCGTGCAAGAAAGCCAAACATTCGTGATCGATTAAGTAGAGGAAAATTTTCTCTTGCTCTGCACGTTTCCTACTGCTAGTTCTGTGTGCGCGCGAGAACCGTTAACACTCACACAGACAATCTCACGTGCTCTGCAGACCCACAAAGACGCACCTTTTGCAGCAAAATGCATCCGACCGTAGTTTCTGAATCTCCTAAAATGTCCAGGATTCGGGTTTTACTTTCACTTTCTAAAGTTGCCGTTATCTGTATGCGTTTTTGCATTACCTATTCGCAGCTGCCTGCACGTACGCACAGCCACAAGACAAACATTAAATGATTAATCATTTAATAAATCACTCAGATAAAATCTACTATATTCGGAGAGAACAAATACTGACTGCAAAACAATTGTACACCATTAGAATCGGCTAATCAACTAATTTGCCTTATTTAAATAATTACACTTTTTATACTAGTAATTATTATAGTTTTTAGCAATTTTTCCCTTTTTTCTGTATTACATACTTTATACAAATCTAAAACGCTTTGGCAATACTGTACAGCCAATAAAGCAACTTTAGAGAGAGAGAGAGCAGTCTTTACCTGTCAGTGGGTGCACACGGCTCCCAAATAGCATAAAAGTAAGAGAAATAGTGGATTTCTTTTATTTCAAAAGCCTTTTTTTATAACTTTAACTCATTGAAAAGAAAAGGTGTATAACAGTGTCATAATAAATAAAAATATAGTTAAAAATCACATTATTTTTTTGTTTGTCGCATGTAGTTGACCATTAATGTGCTGTTGGTAAAAGATGTGTTTGCGGCTACCACAGCAAGTATATTTCAAACCTACGGGAAGCATTACATAGTCTATGTATAGCACAGATTTTATTATACATTTTTAGGTACAAAATCCAGTCCTCTCTAAAAATCTACCCATTTTGGTATTTTTGAGGGTTCAAGATTTTCCTTCCAGATTTTGCAGTGGTTTAAGTTTGTCATACAGATTTGTTGTGTCAGGCAATTGAAAGTGACTTCTGTGTGAGCTTTACTTACACCAGTACAATACTTTTGTTTACAAAATTGATGAAATGCTTTAGTCAGGGAATCTAGATAAACTAGTTAACGCAGTCATTCAACAAAAACGTAGTCTTACCTAAACTAATGGTGGCTTAGTGGTTAGCACTGTCGCCTCACAGCAAGAACGTCGCCTGTTTGAGTCCCGGCTGGGTTAGTTGGTATTTCTGTGTGGAGACTGCATGTTCTCCCCATGTTAGCGTGGGTTTCCTCTGAGTGCTCCGGTTTCCCCCACAGTCCAAAAGACAACAACAGGCTTTGCGATACAAGAAAC
>NC_079446.1:28276090-28368590 GCF_903798145.1 Danio aesculapii | reverse complement strand
GAATAATTATGTAGAGGAGTGAATCAAAGAAATTTCAAGTGTAAGTAAATAATATAGAGCAAAGACAAAAGTGAAAAAAGAAGTAGTCAGATATTCAGGTACAGTAATGCGATATTATCATTATAATTTGCCCTGATTATGATAGATCACAAGAAAACCATTCACAATACATCACGACATTTGTAAATGAAGGGGGAAAAGTGCATCAAAAATTTATAAGATATATTTTATTATCAGCACATATATTTTGTAGAACTTGCAACATTGATATGTGTTCGATACGACACTACGAGAAGTGCCACCTCGTGTTCTGTCTGGTAAATGGTAGAAGTGAAAGGCTGATGAGTTAGTTCAGATCTTTTGTACCTTTAAATAAATAGATACTTGGCTACATTAATAATGTATCACGGGTGGAATTATCACAATGAACTAGCGTCGATATTTTGTCCTGCCCCTATTGTTGAATAATCAAATAATGTAAAATAACACTGTGCAGCCTTCATTGCTGATCAACTATAATAATCCTAACTCCACATTGCAGATGCTGCGATGTGACTTTTGCGAATGCACACATTGGGATATCGATACTTAAGCAATAAATTGTGCAGCCCTAGTAAATACATTAAAAATATATACATATTGAATTGATCATATTTATAAAAATAAATTTATGAAAGTAAAAAAAAAAAAAAAAACTCTGTTGATAAACATAACACTGATGACACGATGTGTCTTTGCACAGAACCAAGGACGCCCTTGCATACTGTGGTGAGAAAATCCTACATGTCAGACAAATAAAGCGAGTCAGTGTGAATCAGCGTCCCTTATGGAGACATCACTGCTGACAAGGGTAGAGCGCACTACAAAAAGAGCTGCTGAGAAAGAGAGCGAGAACAAGCAAAAGAACACTGACAAACACAATAACCAAAATAAAAAAACCCTCTTCATTTTGTTTCCCTCCCTCACATATTGCAGGATCTCTTAAATCGTTCCGACACACAAATGCACAAATGTCCTCAGGTGTTTCCGAATGTTGTTTTGACTCGCTAGCAAATGCCATTAGTTGTAATTGCTGACATTGCGGACTCATTTTCAGCATACGCATGAGAGAGCGCATAGCTAAGGCACAGAACTGTGTGCTGCCCGAGGGCTCGCTTTCTCCCGAAGCCGTCGCTTGTTCATTTGCAATCGTTAGTTGAGCCAATCTTTCGTTTGTGAGCAAAAGAGAATGAGAGTACATTTCTCAAATTAAAGAAGCTCGTTTAATGGCGACGTTGAGCTCAGATTGTGCATTAAGCCCCAAATTGAATTAGCTGCACCAGAGTCATTTCTTTTTCATTTGCTTTTAATAGGTAAATGTGCAATCGAGGACTATGTGTGTTTTTGTGGGTGTACATGCCCACGTACATGAAGCGGTGTATCTAAAGCTCATACACACTCAGACACCAGTGAGTATTTAGCTAATGTACTGTTTAATAGTGAGTCACTGCTAGGTATTTCTGTTATTTGCTCTGTTTCTAATTACGCATCCTTCATAGTTTCTGTTGTGCATCACAGCAGTGAGCGTCCGTGTACTTGTGTGTGTGTTGCAGTGAAAGAGGAGTGTGTGTCGGATGAAGACGAAAGGAGCAGAGATGCTTTGGTTGAGGAGATGCTCCAGCAAGGAGACACCGCAGTCATCTTTCCAGAGGCTCCAGATGACGAACCGCGACAGGGCACACCAGAAACCAGCGGACATGATGAAAATGGTACAGTCCAACAGTAGTACCTTAACTTCAGTTTACAAATTGACACATGGTATTTTCATCAGTAACATGGATGATGCCAAATGCATGTGTAACTGGCTAGAAAATATCAGAAACACATGTTGGTTGGATTGATTTTATAAATGTAAACACTATCGAATGTGGTGGAATGACCCACTATTTTCAGTCTATTGAGCTCCAGTAATGATGATAAACACTGATGTACACTGTAGTGATCTAAATAGAGTAATTCACCTTTTTTTAAGTAACTTGAAAAAAACAGTATGCTTCAGCCGAAGAGTGTATTAGTTATGTATTCATCTTAGTAGCAAGGGTGTAGTGGACATTTTAAATGTGGGGGGACAGCTGTATGAAATCCAAAAGTTTACATTCTTAATCACCTGTGTCTAAATGGTCTATCTCAAAAAGTGAGGAGGACGTATCCCCCCGTCCCCCCCGGTTGCTACGCGCCTGTTAGGTTACAAGTAATGGTAAAAAAAGTATATCACTCAATTCCCTCATAAAGTCTTCATTTGGCATTCCTATTCAGAAGGTTATTTAAGTCTTCATAGGTGAGTCGGTGAATCATTTATTTAAACAACCTCTGGGAAATTACAGAATATTATTGAATGTAGGCCTGTTACAATAAGGAATTTTTGCTGCTCGATATTGTCTGGCCGATTTCATGAACCAATCGCAATTGTTTGTTTACGAGTTTACAATCAGAGGACACAAAAACTGAAATCTTTTTACATATCAGCACTGAATGTTCTGTGTTTGGGGCGGTGTGGTGGCGCAGTGGGTAGTGCTGGGTTTCCTCTGGGTGTTCCGGTTTCCCCCACAGTCCCAAGACATACAATATAGGTGAATTGGGTAAGCTATACTGCTACCTATACTGCTATACTCTGCTGTGGCGACCCTTGAATAATAAAGGGACTAAGCTGAAAAGAAAATTAATGAATGAATATTCTGTGCTTTCAACAATATTGCAAGTTGATTAAATGTTGAAATATTAGGGAAATTAAAAAAATAAATATATTTGGACTTGAATATTAAATAATTTAACAATATATAATATACGTATTGTAATAAGCTGTAGTTTAGGGACCTATTTCTTCTTAGTAAAGAAGTAATGGATATATAGGTGTGCATTTTAATTCCATATGCGCTCCAAACTTCATTAAGACATGTTGAATTATTCCATGATTTGCAACGTTTTTAAATTGCTTTATTAGTGATTTTTTTGCCAATTTCTAAAATCTGTTTTATCTATTATCTACACTAAATGGTTATAAGTGACATGTTTAAGGAAATATAAGCAACATCTTTAATATATTCTCTGAGGGAAGGCAAGAGCTCCCCTTAAGTATCATACTTGACTTGGACTGAAAATATCTTTTAAGCATTATAAAGCTTGAAGCATCTGAATCTGTTATCAGTATCGGCCAATCACCAAGACATAAAATCAGTACTCAGTATCGGCTGTAAAAATCCTGATCGGAGCATTCCTACTATTAAATGTCCTATTATAAACTTTGACGTTGTTGAGGTAGAGTGTAAATGTCATTGTAAAGTTTTAGAATTTGTAATTATATATCACAACGGCAAAAATTTATGAGGCAATCTCCAAGTATTGCACAATAAATCATATATATATATCATATATATATATAGGCCTAATTGTATGACAAATTTATGCTGAAGCCAAGGGTTCACAAAGCTTTGCAACTGTACAAAAGCCACACTTCTTATCTGCAGACCACTAATGGCTTTGGAATGATTTGTGTTACACCTGCAACACCTGTGCAAATCTCCCATACCTGAGCTACTTTCTCACGTCCCTGTTGATGTTTGTGTGACAGAGAACGTTTCACCTGACTGGACGGAGAAGGTTAATAGGTTACCTGTTAACAGGTAATATGTTACCTGTGTGAGAGCTGGACAGAAACTGTCCCAGGTGTTTTCTGCCCATTTTTCCATTTAAGTAATAATAATAAAAATGTTTTATAAATCTTAATAATGATAAAGAACTCCAATTCTGTCCTTAAACATAGACATGTGGTTCATTTGTAAATTTATAAGCACTATAATGGCATTTCAGTTAAACATATGAATGTCTTCATTAATGACATCATGGAAATTTATCTTGCCAGCATTTCCTGTACTCAAGAGACTTTTTAGGCATTATTCCCTTTAAATCTTCTGTTAAATCTTCTTAGGTTTGTAATTTAGGTTCCTTTTATATCAGACTCTACCAGCTTATTTTCCCTTACTGTGTTTACCAGAACACCTTTACCTTACTGTTTATCATATAATTGTTTTCCTCATTGCCGTAGTATTCTTTGGTTACTGCCAATCCTTAATTCTTTTCATTTTAGCTGCTGTTCTTTATGCTGGAGACATTTCAGCATGTGAAGAGGTCACACATTATAGATCAAATTTAACTCTCATATTCACATTCATCAGTGAGTTGATATAGTTGATATTGATGTATAGTCATTCATGCATACAGTACACTGCAATCCATGCTAGAAATCCATGCATCTGGATTATTTAATCTCCAGAAATATCTGAACAATACAGTAAATAAGTAAGCTAATTTGCATACATTTGCAAATACCAATAACCAACAGATTGTCATGCTTCAGATATATGCTTTTTAAAGAAATGAAGAAAATGTGAAAATGATCATAAAAATGTACATTCAATTCTACTCATTAATATGCTCTTCATTTCTTTTCTCTCAATCTCAGGCACGCCAGACTCATTTTCTCAGCTCCTCACCTGTCCGTACTGCTCTCGTGGCTACAAACGTTACACCTCACTGAAGGAGCACATTAAATACAGACACGAGAAGAGCGAGGACAACTTCAGCTGCTCTCTCTGCAGCTACACCTTTGCCTATCGAACACAGCTGGACAGACACATGACCGCACACAAAGCTGGCAGAGAACAGGTATTCGCTTTTAATCTGTAATAATTTTAAGCATGTAATTGAATGAGATATTTTGGTTAACTATGTTAAAGCTAAAGTTTTCAAAGGGGCCAACTAGGGGGAAAATGTTAAAATGTAACACTATAATGTTGAAATATAAGGATAGAAAACCAGACTCAAAATAGCAGGATTTACCACATGGGTAATTCACAAGGCTTGTATCGTTCATGCAAGGCATACAGGACAACATTAAAAGCTGAAAAGTGTAAAAATGAATGCTGTTAAGCAATTAAAAGCATGCATGCATTTCAAATAATGGCCATTTAAAGATTTAAGTGCACTTACAGCAACATGACAGCAGTATTGTTCACTCAAGTGTAATGCATTCTCTCTTGTGTTTTTTAGCGGCATGTTACTCAGTCAGGTGGAGGAGGGAATCGAAAGTTTAAATGCACTGAATGTGGCAAAGCCTTCAAGTACAAACACCACCTGAAAGAACACCTGCGCATCCACAGTGGTGAGGACTGCTTGAAATTTGCTATAGTAGTGTATGTTGAATCTATGTGTGTGTGTGTGCGCGCAGTTGTTTACTTCGTTGTACAAATTTTTAGGCCAATTCGGCATTCAACTACTTCAAAGAACTTTAAGTACTTACTGTCAAAGGCTTCTTAAGAGTTTTTCATCTAAATACTGCACACTTTTTTGGGCTTTACTGTTACTGTGAGTTAAATTGATATATATAAAGTTTTGGTTGTTTCATTTGTTCATTCTGTGTTGTGCAGGAGAAAAGCCTTATGAATGCTCCAACTGCAAGAAGCGTTTCTCTCATTCCGGTTCCTACAGTTCCCACATAAGCAGTAAGAAGTGCATCGGACTCATCTCAGTAAATGGACGACCAAGACCTTCTCCAGCTACTGGGGCTGCCAAGACCCCACAGTGCTCTTCCCCATCCCTGCCAACCTCTTCCCCTACAGCACGAGTCCAAGTCAGAGACAAACTGGATAACAGCAAACCCCTTCAAGAGCAGCTTCCCTTGACACAGATCAAGTCTGAGCCGCTGGACTATGAGTACAAGCCTGTGGTAGTGGCCCCATCTGCTAGAGGCGTAAATGGCATGTTTCAGGGTGGGGCAGCAGCCCCTCTCCAGGGTGCTGTACAGGCTGTTGTGCTTCCAACTGTGGGTCTGGTGTCCCCAATCAGCATCAATCTGGGGGACTTACAAAACGTGCTAAAGGTGGCAGTGGATGGGAATGTCATCAGGCAAGTGCTGGAAAGCACACAAGCTAAGGGGCAACAATCAGGGACGGGAATTGTTGGTGCAGGAGGGCTAGGGATTGCCCAAGCTCCCCAGCAAGTTATCCAAGCCATTAGTCTTCCCATCTTGGATCAGGATGGTAATGCTAAAATATTCATCAACTATAGTCTAGACCCATCCCAAGCCCAAGCAGTCCTTCAAAGTCCTAAAAAGGAACCATTGGGGTCGAACACTGAGGTCTGCAAGGGTCAGAAGCTGCCTGAGGACCTAACAGTAAAAACAAATAGGGACAAAACCACCATCACTGTGGATGAGAAGAGCATGTTACACAATGACATATTACTTAAGCACTGTGGTAAAGATGAACATAGGATAAACGGGAAAAATCTTGAGGAGAAGATGGACTTGGAAGGTCTGTGTCCTGGTCAGCCTCCTCTGAAGAACCTTCTCTCCTTGCTCAAGGCTTACTTTGCCTTAAACAATGAGCCCACTAAGGAGGAACTGGCAAAGATATCAGAGTCTGTCAGTCTTCCAGCTGAGGTGGTGAAGAAGTGGTTTGAGAAGATGCAGCTGGGACAGATCTCTATAGACCCTTCTTCACCTCAGCATGAAGATGAGCAAACCACTCCTGTGGATTTGGATGGTACTAAAGGTGCATCACCCAAACCAGACTTGGATGAGCAAATGAACTCAGAGGAACAAGAGGAGAAGGAATGTTGTAGCCCAGCGGAGGGCATAGCAGCCAGCGTGAATGGAATTGAGAGTGTCCCTGCATCCCCTTCACCACTAAACCTATCGGCTGATGGTCCTGTCCCAGCCAGGACTCTTGAGGAAGGTGAGGGACCTCTCGATCTGTCGCTACCAAAATCCGCTACTACAGCCTCTGTGGCTAGCGGTCATGTTAACACTGTTTACTCGGCTCAAGAGGAGCCGCTGAATTTGACTTGCACAAAGAAGGAACTGCTCAGTAATGCAAGCACCAATGCTGCCATATATGCCAGCCAACCAAGTGCCAATCCCATAAACATCATGACCACTCAACTGCCCACCCTAGTGGCTATCACTGACCAGGGACAGGCGCAATGTCTACGTGCACTTACCACCACTAAACAGACCATCCTGATCCCGCAGCTGACTTACAGTTACACCACTACATCCTCCAGCCCTGCAGGGAGCGACACACCACAGAAGAACATTTTACATGTCAATGGCATCAAGGTGAGGACTCAAATAGACATTCTTTAGCTGGGTATGTGCCCAGAAATGCATTGTTACATTTTTTTTTAATACAATAATCTGCTTTTTATCATGATGTAGGAGGAAAAACAAGAGATGGGGTCAGAGGCCACCTCTACATTGGAAGAACAGACAGACTCAGACTCAGGGCCGACCAAGAAAAAGATGAAAAGGACGGAGAGTGGGCTGTATGCTTGTGACCTGTGTGACAAAATCTTCCAGAAGAGCAGCTCGTTGCTCCGCCATAAATATGAACACACAGGTGGGATTCTTATACATTTACCATCAAGTGAAACAAAAGATGATTGAGCCGTTAAGCCTGAAACTATACACAAGTTTCTTCATACACACTGGGATTTATAGAAATATGATTTGAAGTGATATTGAAGGGGAAATTATGACAGAGTACATTGTATTGCAGTAATTTTACCTATTACACAGGGAGCTGAACTGAATTTTAGGTTCCAACCGCTGTTAAATTACACGTGCTGGAGGGTGCGGTGACTTATTTTCCCTCATCTGCTGGCCAAATACATTACCTTCTCGCACCGAACCCAGGCTGTTGCATCAGTTCTCTGTTAGTAATTTACACTCCTCCTCCCTTTTTTTGCTCTAAAACATGAAAAAGTTAGCACAGCCAAGAGCAGGTCACCTCTCACTGTTAGGATACCTGGCCAAAAATCCAGCAGCACTCATCCAAATGACATCACAGCATCTTGAACCACAACTTCTGCTGTCTTTTCTCTCTCTCTTTTTCATCTGAAGCCACAGTTTATAAACTTCTAGGCCTTGGTGGAACTGGCCTGTCTTGTGCACTACAGCTTGTTTTGATTCATTGTTTGGTCTTATTGTCCATGGCTACATAACAACATGTAATGCAGTCCTTAATGCCTTAAAGATCCAGGGTTAAAGGCTGGGTGTGGGTGGGTTTTTAGTGCTTTGTGTAGAAATTACAATAATTTTTTGTGGCTGGGACCATTTATAAAGTTCAGCTATGTGACAGTTGTGTTTTAAGCATGCATATAATTGATAAAAAATTCATTCGTTGCCAAACTGTGGCAGCCAGTTACAAAAACGTATATTCTAATTAAGTGGATGTGACAGATTTAACACATTAAAGGTGCATTCACATAAGCATAATCAGTACTGCTCACAAAGGCATCCCATTAAAACAAAGCAGGATTCTTTTGGTCCACAAAAGAATTTGCATGACCAGTTTTTCTTCCCTAATTGTGTGAATGGAGAGGTCTGCAATTAGCATATATGTGGGATATATTGAGGACGTGAGTGACATTAAATAATAAGAATAAATAAAGCTATAGCCTACAAGTATAGTGATGGGAAGTTCAGTTCATTTGAATATAGTTAAAATGTTACATGTTGATTACCTAACATAATTCACAAACACAAGCAAAAGACAAAACTATAATGCATCTATCAAATGATCAGAAACCCTGAAGATTAAATCAATGTTTAACTGGGTCTCCAGGCTATGCAGTTTAAGGCTGCTTTCACACCTTTAGATCGATTCTTTTGTTCCGAAACAGGGATTAAAATTGTTACGATGTTTATTTTTATTCCTGGTGCGGTTCGCTTTCGCACGGCAAAGTTTCAAAATGGGCTGAAATAGTTAAAACAATTCATGTGCGAGTAAACCTCACATTGGTCAGAGTTTCAGGGCTTATTTTCAGAGTCCCACGGATTCTGCTCGGCTGTTGTGTCCTTATTAAATTTATAATGATAAGCAATAAGGCATTATAAGTGAAAAGGTGCACTTTAATTTTGACATCCACAGATATTGTCACCAAATATAAATCAGACTCTCATACTGTACATGGCCTCATTTCAGTTGTCAAGTTTTGTAAAAATCTATCTATAGAATCAATCAACCTATATATTTGAAAAAAAAAACGTTGGCTATGGAATTATGCATGTTAGGCTTAAATTATAGAGAGAAATAACCGATGAACCGAGACTGCAGTCAGATCATGAAGCAGATCAATGTTGATCTTTTTTCGAGGTGTCCGTGCAGAACAATAGGCCTAATACAAAATATTATAATTGATCATTACCATTTCGGTCAATTTTCCTAACGGATAAACAGCACTAGATAATATTTCAGCATGCTTTCACTTTCGTATTCGACATGAAACGCACATTTACCGATGAGAATGATGCCATCCGGCCCTACTCATCATTCTCTCTTTATTTAGCCTTATATATGGCAATTACATAGACATAATACACTGTGATATAGCCTAGTTCTTTAGTTTGTTGGATTGTTTTGCTTTCTCACTACAATCGATCTGCTCAAGAGTTAATTTCAATCGTGCCGAGATCACCTCCTTCAGCCGATCTCGGACCGATTGATTTGCTGTGGATTCAAGTGAGATTGCTGGATTCACATATGCCAAACGAACCACCCTAACTGCGCAAACAAGACAGGTTCCGAAACAATTGTCTAGGTGTGAAAGCATCCTAACGCAACTCATCTCACATGTCATCTTTCTAGTCCTCAGGTAGTTCACTGGTTATTTTGTCACATCACAAGTCACACCTCCATAAAAACAAAGTTAAGCAGACTGTCTCGGTCCAATAACAGAAAAGATTATTTCAGTCTCACATCCTCTGGTTTTGAGTCATCCGTTCAGCAAGTGGTAGCACTATTGATTGAAAGTTGACAGTGAGCCCGTCCATGCAAACGTATCCATTTTATTCACTTCTCTAGGTTTCGGGAAAGGATGTAATTTTACATTGCCCAGCATTTCTGGTTACCTGCTGTCTGCATTATAAATCCTATTTAAAGCACATTTTCACCATTTTTTTATGTTAACAGCCAATACTATGATGCCTGTCAGACAGAATGATGGGCAGTGACGGGGGCACAAAATATCGGTGTTATGATTGGTCGGATAGCTTGTCAATCCAGCAAATAGTCAATTGTACATGAGACACTACCTCAACACAGAACCCTGCATTACAAACTCTTTTTACTGTATTTTACTGTAATTATTCAGACCCCCTAGTTTTCAAAGATTTTTTTTGCGATAATGTCTGATTTTGTGGTGGGAACTCCCAAAAATTTGGGGACAATTTTGCGATAAAAAAAAAAATATATATATAAATATAAAAAATAGGGGTGCAATCTGACACACTGACAATTACACAGATCATAAAAATAAAGCTTCTTTTGTTCTCTTGTCAAGACAAGATCTAAAATTAGATCTAAAACGGTAGGGATTAAGCCAAAGAAAGGGCTTAATACACCTAAAACACAGATTGCCGTGAAACTAGTCAATGGCAGGGAACTGTTTTCTCTCGTCAACGACAGGGAAAGAGTTAAACAAATCATTTATTGATTTGATGTAAATCATACCAGCCATACATGTAAAGCAAACATAATCTCCTTCAATTTGGTCACATCTAGCAGCCATTATTCGTGAATTAATCTCCATCATTGTAGGCTGCTTGCTTTTCTGTCTGTTTCCTTGCTCCATTTGTTAGATGTTTGCTCCAACTTTCATTTGCCGTCTGAAGCAGGTCAAGCGCACAAAACACTCAACCACAGGATGTCTAATCCAATCTTTGCACTGACTTTACATGTAAATAACTCGCGCTTCATCCACGTCTGCTTACTGCACAGGCTGCAAACATTTCCCCCACTCTCATGTAATGTAATGATTGTGAGGGCTCAGGGTGAGATGTCATTTTTCGAGAGACGCTCAAATACATCACATGCGCTGTGTATGCAACTTTTATAAGTCATGTAAAACAATTAATTGCAAACTGAAATAAACCTAATTTGATTATAAGGAGTTGAATGTTTTACGAGATTAAATTTTTTTTGCAATTATTTTGCGTTTAATTAAGACTTTTGCAGAATCCAAAAAAATTGTAAACTTTTTGGTGATTTTGCGTTGGATTCAGTAAATCGCAGAATCGCTAAAATCTAGGGGGTATGATTATTGTATTTCACTGTGTATTTCTGGTAATCAGACTCCAAGATAAACATTAATGAAGTGCACTATGATCTTCTGCAGGAAAGAGGCCTCATGAATGCGGGATCTGCAGCAAGGCCTTCAAACACAAGCACCACCTAATAGAGCATCTGCGCCTGCACTCTGGAGAAAAGCCCTATCAGTGCGACAAGTGCGGGAAACGCTTCTCCCACTCCGGCTCCTACTCACAACACATGAATCACAGATATTCCTACTGTAAGAAAGAGGCTCAAGGTCAAGGGCTAGGCCAAGGAGTGGAAGAAGAGGACAATCCTGGTGAGGAGCAGCCTCAGACGGGCAGTACAGCGACCTCGCCTCCATCTCACCTGGACTCGGATGAGCGGGGGAGCAGTACCAGAGACGATGAAAGCGAGGAGGAAGACGAAATGGGCTCAGGGAGCTTAGTTGACGAAGATGAAATTCAGGTAGTCAAGATTGGAGATGAGGGAGATGAAGATGATCAGGGAGCAGATGAAGACCAGGAGAGGATGGAGGAAGATGGTGACGAGGAAGGTGAGGGTGAGACGCTGAAAGTCGTGGTGATGCAGGATGAATGTGAGGAGGACGAAAATGTTGAGGATGAGCAAACGTCGGAGGATGCCAAGGACACCGAAGACCACACGGAGGACACGACAGAAAGAAAAACCCCAGGGGACAATAATGGTGAACATGAAGAAAACACAGCCGCTATGAATGGAGATGTGAAATGAAGATTCCTTACGACGGTGTTTTACAAAGTTACTAATTTGAAGGAACCAACAAAAAGACGTTTTCTTTCAGCAGATGTTTCTCTCTCTTCCTGAGAACTGACTGTGTTAAGAGGAGAATGAGACGAGGAAGAGTGCGTGACGCTCTTGCGCTGCATTTAAACCCACTACTGTGTATAAACCCCCAGGTGTGCCTGAAAAATACAAAAGAGTTACTCTTTTTCCACATAAGACAATTTTCTGTGTTTGAGTATGGTTTGTACAAATGCAAAGTTTAACAAAAAAACAAAAACAAAAATGACGCATATATGAACTGAAAGCTATACACGTTTTGGCTAATAATGTTTTATTACTAAAACGCCTTGGGTCAATTTCTTTTATCAGTATTACTAATTTTTTGTCACTCTCGGTTTACCCTCAGAAGCTGTACAGTTGGGAGAGAGAGATTTCTATACGTTTTTATTGCCAATGAACAAAACTCAGTATTTTCTTGCATTTGAAGGAAAAGAGTATTCTGTGCACTACCATATTCCCAGTTTACCTTCGGAACACCTATGTGGGCCTTGTGTTGTTTAATGTCTACCTTCCAGTATTAGTGCCCCAGACGATATTCCTTAAGCCACGCTAGCACTCGCTAGCACAACATTTGTCCGTCGTCTCATTTCCCAACGAACTGTGAGCCTTAAATGTTAAAAGATTGATGTGGTAATGGTGGGAGGGCTTTCACGTATCCCCTAAAAAAGCCAAGACATCAAAGAAAACCTTAGTAATCCTGGACAGCTGGTTTTAGACGGTGATCGCCATCAGCTCCTTCCCCACCCATCATCCACCCTTATGCAAAAACATGCATGTTGGAAGTGCCATTGAACAGTGCTGTGCCGTTGCTGTGATGCCGTTGCGAAGCAGCACATTCGCGTGGGGCTCATGCTGTCTTCGTTTTTTTGGTAGCAAAATTTTGGAACCCTGCACCTAAACCACTAGTCCTGACTGAAGGACAAGACTGCCTATTTCTTTTTCTTTTTTTTAAATCAATCCAGTAAGGATTACACTGCATCAAGAATTCAGGATGAGCAAAAAGGAGAAGAGAAAAAACCCCTCTTTTTTCAGCCTTGAAGTATTTTCCCCTGTTTGGTGCACTTGTTTCTCTTGTAATCTTTAGCTGCACGACACTTTTTCTTCAGGTAACAAATGTAGGCAGATACGATCAATGAAGAATTCACTTTTAGTTTCTTTTGGGTCAGCCTTTTTACCTGTCAGTATTAATTTTTGTCTCGTTTGTATTGAAGTTTCTTTGTTGCTTGTTTCAGTGAACATTGTGTAATTTTGTTTGTTTTGTTTTCAGTAAAGGCAGTATTATCCCTCCCATCCCTCACCAGTATAACTTTACATTTTTAGTTTTAGAGACCTTTTATATTTATGTGTCTTATTTTTGTATTTTCTTTATGGTTATTTATTACACAATGTAGTGTACAATACTGTAGTTTGTATTAATACAATAATATATTTTAGTATGAAGAATAATTTCGAAGATAAATGAACTCAAAGCTGGGGGAGAAACTCTAGCGTTTCAAAAGTGTTTTAAAACTGAAAAGTATTATTTTCAAAGTTTCTGAATGCATCATTTGAAGAAGAAAACAACACACACCCCTAAAGTATATCTGAACTGTTACCTTTTACACGTCACTTTCATGTTTCTGTCTCTTACCCCACTATACTTTGAAGCTACTGAACGTCTAACTGTATGCTATACACGCATGAGTCTTTGCTGTTGTATCGAAAGATTGTCCTTCACCATGAAACTGTGCTGCCCTTTTAATGAAGCCAAAACATCATCAGTGTGTTGTTTTTATTATTGTTATTATTTTCGGTTGTGCCAATTTGTAACTTTGTCTACATCGAGGCAACAGTCTTTTATATGTCCCTGTTTTAACCTTTTTTAGTGATAGCTTTTTTTGTTTGATTGTTTTTCATTTGTTTGTTTTTTTAATGAACCCCCATCTCACAATAAAATACTTCAAGAATTCAACATCTACAGCTTTTCTAGCATATTTCCTTTACAGGAGATACAAATCTTATTTTAATTACAAGCATAAATTGGGAAAATATGTGTTTATGAATTTGTTAGTGCAAAAACAGAGTCGTTCATTTTGTATTCAATCCCTCAGCACTAACGAAAAAGCATTGATTAGGATCAGGTTGCCATGCTGGGTTTTGGATGGAGAGTTATGAATTATTAATGCAACAAAACATAAATCTATGATCTGACTAAAGTCTAAAAATATTGTGATGCACACTGCTGTATGGAGAATAGGTTCAGCATTTGTGTGTGTCAAACTTTCATAATTACCCAGCAGGCACACAACATCATAAGACGTTAATATTAGGTTAGATTTAGGTCATGACGTCAGGTGACCAAAATTCAACGTCTAGCCAGCGTCTAAGGATAACGTTATTTTTATGTTAAACAATGACGTCAAATTATGTTGATATTTGGTTGATTTTAGGTTATGTTGAAAAGTGACCAAAATCCAATGTCTGATAGATGTGATAGTGGTAACATCCACACAACGTCAAGGTGTAACATGATTAGACGTTGATATTTGGTTGATTTTAGGTTGTGTTGGAAAGTGACCAAAATCCAATGTCTGATAGATGTAATAATGGTAATGTTCACGCAACGTCAAGGTGTAACATGATTAGACATTGATATTGGTTGATTTTAGGTTGTATTGGAAAGTGACTAAAATCCAACGTCTGATGGATGTCATAGTGGTAACGTCCACACAACGTCAAGGTGTAACATAATTAGAAGTTGATATTTGGTTGATTTTAGGTTGTGTTGGAAAGTGACCAAAATCCAACGTCTGATAGATGTAATAGCGGTAACGTCCACACAACGTCAAGGTGTAACATGATTAGACGTTGATATTTGGTTAATTTTAGGTTGTGTTGGAAAGTGACCAAAATCCAACGTCTGATAGATGTAATATCGGTAACGTCCACACAACGTCAAGGTGTAACATGATTAGACGTTGATATTTGGTTGATTTTAGGTTGTGTTGGAAAGTGACCAAAATCCAACGTCTGATAGATGTAATAGCGGTAACGTCCACACAACGTCAAGGTGTAACATGATTAGACGTTGATATTTGGATAATTTTATGTTGTGTTGGAAAGTAACCAAAATCCAAAGTCTGATAGATGTAATAATGGTAATTTCCACAGAACGTCAAGGTGTAACATGATTAAACATTGATATTTGTTTGGTTTTAGGTTGATTTTAAGTTGGACATTGACATTGGTCTGACGTTGGGTTTAGACGTCAACCCGATTTTCCTTTCCAAACAAAATCCAACGTCCCAACGACGTTGGGGTACAACGTCATTATGACGTCATGTTGACGGTCTGTGCCTGTGCGGTATTTTAAAGGAGAACCTGCATTTTTAATCCACTTTTACAAGGAAACTCTTGACTTCTGCAAGTATTGTCTTTGAACATCTATCAAACTGTAGATTTGCCATGTAACTCACACTGAAAACTCTGAAAAACACACTTTAGGCTGGAGATGTGTGCACACAGAATGAAACGAGAGCCCTGTGTCTCCTGCGGTAGCTGAAAGCTGATGGACAACAGCCCAGGAACAAGCCAAGAGTGGAAGCAGAGAACAGAACATCCCCTGGGAAATTTAGCGGATAGCACAATCAAATACAAATAGCCTACATCTGTGCTCAAAACATTAGCCTTTACTTAAAAATCATGTTCATTTTAGCCTAGCGCTGGATTTCACCGAGCGTAGGCTCGAGGATTAACGCCACAGTGATTTTCCCATCAATATTTTACTTGGATCGTTTCGGCACACTTGATTTTAATAAACAGTTTTATAGGTGGAACAAGCACAGTCAAGTTGATTGTATTTATTGTAGAAAGGCTCTTCAATTCTCCTTTGTGAAGCAAAATGAAAGGGTTTGATATTCTCAGCATTTCCACTGTATGGATGGTAATCAGTGTTGGGAAGTTTATAAGTTATTTTATGTGGATCTTTAAGTCGAATATGAAGTTCAGTTTGCCAAAAGAAATTCCAGTCCTAAAGACTAAATGGATAGCTGTATTAATCAGGTAAGTGCCTCTATACTGTAGCAAAAACATATAACTAAAAAGTGATAAACCAAAATACATTAGTGTGTCAGCACCAAAAGCCTGAGCTTTGGACATACAAAGTTTGAGTCCTGGCTCCCGACACCATCCCCCCTCTCTCAAATCTCACTTCCTGTCTAATATATTGTCCTATGATAAATTTAAGTCCTAATTTATTGGGTGTTATTGCAATTTGTTTTTAGATTGTCTAAAGAACAAACCATCATTATAAAAAAATTTGCCTAATTACATTAACTTGCCTAATTAACCAAGTTAAGCCTTTAAATGTCACTTTAAGCTGAATACTAGTATCTTGAAAAATCTAGTAAAATGTTATTTACTGTCATCGTGGCAAAGATAAAAGAAATCAGTTATCAGAAATAAATTATTAACACTATTATGTTTAGAAATGTGTTGGACAAAAAATATACAGGGGGGCTTATCGTTCTGGAGGGCTAATAATTCTTCAACTGTACATGCAAACATACATATGCTAACAATTTACTTGAAGGGGTGTTCTCAAGACTGTCAACAAATCTTTATAGTAAAGACATGATACAGGTCATGAAGGTGAATGAGATTTTATGCATGCTTATAACAACTGTCATTAGCTCAGTTATGTCATATTCAATGCACAGCTGACAGTATATGTTTCCATCCAAAAATGGCAATTAACTTTATGCGCAAAACTGGAATATCACATAAAAGATGTGTGAATAAAGTAGCTTTTCCATCCAACGAGTCAAAGAGAACAAAATTGTCACTTCCTGATTTACTGGTGCCAAATATCAACAGTAAAAACTGAATTTTCTGTGGTAGGAGTAGCTGCGTCAATCTTTTCTTCATTTTATAGATGATTTGCGCCTCAGAAGACAGTATGATGACACGCAATGAATGCATGGTGGCGTTTGAAGGCATCAGACACTGAGCACAGATGCTTTTGACAGTTCTTGAGGTAATTAATAATATAATAACACCAACACCAAGTGATTAAGGCGTTTTAGAATGACCAAAAACAACATTTCAGATGTTTTACAATGTGCTCAGCCTGCTGGTTTGTCAATTCACACACATTTTCATCATCGCACGATCTCTTATAACAAAATCACATGACCTTTTTGATGAGCATACTGGAATTTGTTCGGTCAAAGTGTTTCCATCGTAGTTTATGCGCATCATAAAGTGGTACAAGCAAAACTTGTCATTAAAAACGTCATTAAATATTAATGACGCTCTTATAACTATTTAACAGATTATTGACACTTAATGAAACATTTAAGTGACAAATTCACTTTGTTCCGCTATAAAAGTGATCAGAAAAACATTTAGGACCCACTTATAATGATCCCATGACAATCAAGTTTGTGACTCATTTATGATAAGTTTTGTTGTCTTGATAATGTTAGGCTGCCATGACAAAGATACAGACCGGTTGTGTTGTATTTGTTTATGTCAAGTTGTCAAACAATATATATTACCTACAAAACATATGTTACTTTATTATACAGTACTTTAAGTGCAAAAAGCAATACTGTATAATTATTTTGTCCATCCAAGTAGTCCAAGATGCCCATCCAAGTTGTACATATTGTTAAAATGCTTTATTGCTCATATTTAAGTGATGTTTTGTCACATACTGTGTGTGTGTATATATATATATATATATATATATATATATATATATATATATATATATATATATATATATATATATATATATATATATATATATATAATACAGTATACTGCAAATTGAATATATTATGCTGAAATTCTTTGGTGTGTCTGATAAACCTGAGGCATGTGTATGGCCCAACGTATTATAAAGACACCTTTGAGCTTTTATGACCAATAATCAGCCATCCAGATCACCAGGCAACCACACAGAAACAGTAGAAAACACTCAAAAAACACACTTAAATGTTAAAATGATTCCTTCATACCTTCATAACGCAGCAACATTACCCATCTTGACATCACATGCGAGTCTTATGATGGCAAACGGTGACTTTTGGCCAAACCCCTGAAACGAGACAAGTGACCATTTCAAAGTTTCTTTCTTCAAATAGTGAAGTGACAAACAAGAATGATGCTTTAAAATGCTGCTCAAACGCACAAACATCAGCAGGCCTCTGCGAAATCTTTTGATCTCAGCATGTTGTCGCCGCACTCCTCAGCTGCTAAGACCAAACCTGACCACAAGTTTCTGATGTTTATATAAGGCTGTGCCCCTCCATTTACTCTCTAATGAGCTTCTAATCATTTGCACCTGTGCTAAAGTGCACCTGATTTTCATTCGGAGCGTTTGCTGCATGTGGAAATGGCATTTCTGTTTATTTAAATAGTACAAATGACTGCGCAGCCTTACTCAACCTTATACGACCTCACGTAAATCCTTCTATTTGATTGTGATCCAGCTGAGAATACATCAAGGAGACTGGATACTAACACTGCGCCACATGTGCTAACAAACATGCACATTGTTATGGACAGATACAAATAACTAATATCTATTACAGTAACACGCTGTTACTAATGTTGCTGATGATGATGTATTTGTAATACCATCCTCCTTTGGAGACTGTAAGAAAAGATATAAACATCACTGATGTAATATAAGCTAACAAACTGGAGGTTTATGCTGAGCATGAAGTTATTGAAGAGCTATACGTGATCTCTACTGTATATCAGCGTCTTTGCTTTTCAGATTGTACATTTCATCAGATAACTGGCCTTTCACTGCAGATTTTATTTATTTTTTGCCAATAAAACACAAAAGAGGAAAACACAAATCTTAAAACAAGCATAGTTACCTTATTAAAATGTGGAAATGCTTGAAAATGCAGTTATTTATTTATTTATTTATTTATTTATTTATTTATTTGTCAGCAGCACAAAAAACCTTAAAACAAATCATCTGAATCAACTTTGTTTACCCAAATTCAATTATATTATCCTTAAAACAAGCTAATCTAATCTTATTAAAGGGTGGATGTGTCTGCTAATTTGATAAGGATAAATTAATTAAAAATACCTAAATGAAGCAATCCTTGATGATTATTATTAAAGGTCAGTGCAAAAAGCATTAAAATATTAGTAATATTTGAAGAAACAAAAATCCTTCATACAAACAAAAGCACAGCAAATGGTGGAAATGCCTGAAACGTTTTCTGAAAGTAACTTAACCATCATGATTATAATTAAAATTATTATTTCAATTTATGCAACACACATATTTAACCAGACTGGGTTCAACAAAGTGCAATTTCTTTTTAAAATTCCATAAAACAAGCAAAACCATGAATAAAAGTTGAAAATGCCTGAATCTATTTATATGACTGCAGTTAAAAAGTATATCTACACATATATGTACATATTTTAATTAGGCATGGGGCACTAAACGGTCTCAAAGTTTACTATGGTTTGGAAAAGTAACAGTTTTAAAACCGATACAGGTCTACCGTTGCTCTGGTATTTGTATTAGGGCTGCACAATATATCATTTCAACATCGCAATGTGCACATTCACGATAGTCACATCGCATTACAGTATGTGCAATGTAAAGTTTACATGTCGGGACTATACTATATCAGAAGAAATTTTACCAATTGTTACTATTATAAAGACTTTATTGAATTATCGCTACTATGAAACAATGTTATTTTACATGTGATTATTCAATTAGTGTACCTGAATACTGTTAGACTGCCCAGAAACACATAAAGCACACTTTATTTCACTTTTGTCTTTGCTATATTGCATTTATATGCACTTATTATATTTTATACATGATTCAATCCCATCCTAACCAATACATATTAATAAATTATCTTCCAAATCAAGCTATTTAAGCCATCTGGTCAAACTGAATTGATATCACAATATATATCACAGTATTGCAATGTCAATTTTTTTTCGATACCGTGCAGCCCTAATATGTATGGGGTTTCGTTTTGTTTTTTACGTTTTGTTAAAGACTTGCATCTACAGCCAAGCATATATGGAATGAACAGTGCAGTGGCTTATTTAGATCCAAACAAAAGAAAGACATCCAAAAATGTATTTTCAAGTTCTTGAGTTCTTTTTAAAATCTGTGCTTTTGTAACTAATGAAGACAGCAGAAGTTAATAATTTTAATTATTTAGCCTGACATGTTTACTGCTCTACAATAGGTTGAATGTTTACTAAAATAAAATATATTGTGTTTTTTATACCTAGACATATTTCACAGCAGTAAACACAATACCGTGATATTATGAAACCTTGATATTGTTATCCTAGGTACCATCAAAATTTTATAACAGCCTGTGCCTAATAAAAATATACAAATGTAAACTAATTTTGTCCACTCAAGTAATACATAAAAATGAATACATTTCTTCATATTATAAATATGATTAAACAAAGATGGAAATGCCTGAAAAAGATGTGCTAAAAGTATGTTAATATTTTTATGGATTATTCAAAAACCACGACAAACAATAAAATATTACGAATATTTAAACATTTTTGGCCATGGCACATTTTATTCAAATTAAGGGAGATTGGGGATGGTTGCAACATGGGGCAGTTGCAACAAGAGTTATTCCTCCATTCAGGAATGAGCTAGAGTAATGATATTCATACTACATACTGTATTCTCAGTTAGACCCTCCTGCAATCTGAGAGAAATCAGCCATATGTGACCATTCCTTCACTAAAACTTATTAGAGGTAAAAGAAAAATATATTTTTTTAATGGTCAGAAAATTTCTTGTATTGTCTATAATAGTTTGTGAAACATTATTCATTCATATAATTTAAATGACTGTTTTCTTAGCTTTAAATAGGTATAGCTATCAAGAGTTAAAGCTACTGTATCTCAGAGTTGGGACAGTTGCAACATGCTACAACTGTCCCAACAACCAAATGGTTGACCATATATTGACTGTTTTAAATAATGACTGTTTAAGTCATTTAAAGTATGACTATTTAAATAATGGTTTACACACAGCATTGTTGGTTTTCAAAAATAATCAAACAAATATAATCCTGTTGCACTACACTTCATTTTAGTTTTATTGTAAAAAAAAAAAGAAACATGTTAAATGAGAATCTGAAATATAATTTTTGGCATACTTCAAAAAATAAAGATGATTTAGTATTCAAAATGTTTTATTTTGATTAAGTTTTTAAATAATATTTTCAGATTTTTCATAGTATATGTATTAATTTGGATACTTTTACCATAAACCAACATATTAACCATTTGGTGAAGATTGACATTTTAGAAATTATGGGACGTGTTGAAAAAAATGCATTGAGTGTGTTAACTATCGTGAGTTAAGAAATGCCTTTTTTCCTTGGTGGGGCAGTTGAAGGGATTTTCATATAAGAGCTTGCCATATTAACAATGTACATTTTAATTTTATCACAGTTTCAATGTAATTTAATTTAAAAAAATGAATTCTTTGATTAATTAAATCATTTCAAATTTTAAAGAATTAGTTCAAGGTTCAGTGTAAATTTGTAGTAAAAAAAAATTGTTCAGTTTTTTTAGACCTGATAATTGGTTGTTGCTTGTTCTTTTAATTGTCACATTTACCAATTTAACCAATTTACATTTAGTCTGTGTACCAAAAATAAATAAATAAATAATTTTTTTATAATTATTATTACATTTTAATGAATGTTGCAACTGTCGCCCTGCTCAGGATCAGTTGCAACATTTGACTTTGTCTGTTCAAGTTTAAATCCTGCATATATTATTATATGTACACATATTATAGCAATGTGAGTGAGTGTCCAATAGATGAAGGTTTATTAAATTAAAACTTTGGGTTTTCCACAAAAAACTGTCTTTGAGGAACCGAAGAAAATGCAAAAAGTGTTGCAACTGTCCCCACTCTCCCCTATTTATGACTCACGTCTTTATTTATTATATTTTATTCCTTCATTCATTTTCTTTTCGGCTTAGTCCCTTTATTAATCCGGGGTCGCCACAGCGGAATGAACCGCCAACTTATCCAGCACATGTTTTACGCAGCGGATGCCCTTCCAGCCGCAACCCATCTCTGGGAAACATCCATACACACTCGCTCACACTCATACACTATGGATAATTTAACCTTCCCAATTCACCTGTACCGCATGTCTTTGGACTTGTGGGGGAAACTGGAGCACACGTGAGGAAACTGGAGCACACGGAGGAAACCCACGCGAAGGCAGGGAGAACATGCAAACTCCACACAAAAACGCCAACTGACCCAGCCGAGGCTCGAACCAGCGACAGCACTACTTACTGCGCCACTGCCTCGCCATTATATATTTTTATTATTATTATTATTATTATTATTAATATATTATAATTAAAATAATTGTTTTAATTCCTTTCGTTTCAAGCTACATTTTAAATTCCAGAAAATTTCAACACACATTCATTTTGACCCAAATTTGAAAAACATCTTCATCTTTAGCTCATCTTTATTAGTCACTGACAAATCCACTTCCAAATGAAAAACAGCATGACGCACTGCTCGATGCGTTAGGTGAACGTATTCTCAGGTGGAATAAAGACACAGATGATGTCGTCAGTCCTCAACAACACAAATGACCTCTGGTGATGATGTCAAAAACATGCTCTAGCACATAATGATTTAATTAGATCCCCACAGAAAGAGCAGCGTGCAGTCAGTGCTTTTAAAGAACAAATCCGAGCTCAAAACCAAATTCAAGAGGTGATCTGTTGTCTCCCTTCCTCACACATACACACACACACACACACACACATGCTTACTCCAAGCCAGATGGCTCAGGGTACAAAAATCAATTAGATCTCCACCTCAGGAGCAGAGGGAATTGATCCGGGCCGACCCCAGGTCTGAGTACAGGAGGACTGCGGCTCTCCTTCTGCCTCATCACCTCAGCTCTAATCTACTTCTCTCCGCTGCATACACACTAACTTCATTAGACCAGCGGCGGCAGGAGGAGGGAGAGGTAGAAATAGGGCATGCTGAATATCTTCGACTGCATGAATCACCAGAGCTCCTCTAAACATAACTGAATTGTGAGGCATACTTGAGAAGAGAAGAAGAAGAGAGCTGTAAGGAACATCAAAATGGATTTATTTTGCATCGGCAAGCCTTGCCAGCTCTGCTTTGGAGGAGAGGAGCAGAGGAGAACGTGTAGGTGGATTCTGGGAGAAGGATAATGTGCAATAAAAAGAAATAAGCTGACAGCAAGAATTAAGACTGTGCAAGAGCTAAAAACATGAGCTTCGTTACACCCTAGTGTTCATGTTATAACATTACATCGGGATTCATTGGTGAATGTGGTGCTTGTCTGATATAAGCTTATGGGGGTAGTTCACCCAAACTGAACATTCTGATATCATTTACTCACCCTTTACTTGTTACAAACCTGTTTGACTTTCTTTCTTCTGCTGAATACAAAAAAATATATTCTGAAGAGTGCTGGGAACCTGTAACCATTCACTTCCATAGTATTTTTTTCTTTATGTGGAAGGTTACAAGTCTTCAGCTTTTTTCTAAATATATTCCTTAGTGTTCAATAGAATACAGAAGCTCATAAAAGTTTGGAATCACTTGAGGGTGAAAACATAGTAAGTAAATAAATTTTTTTGGGTGAACTGTTTAATAAAAAAAATCTGGTTAATCGTGTACAAGGAATGAGCATGAGCTATGTTTAATTAGTAAGAGAAGGTACAATGGGTTCATTTTTAAACCTTGTTTTTTCATTGTTTTTGATTCTTATTTTCTTTAGTAGAACACAAAAACTTGAATTTTTTATACATTTTTTCCAAGAAGTTAAACAAATCATGTAAGGGTTTCATTCGATTTGTGCTACAGCATATTACATATGTTCTGAAGTCAAACGAGAGCTTTATGTAACAAACAGGTCTATTTAATCTCTTCTCATTGAGTGAGCTGTGATGTGAATAAGTCAGTTTCATCATTGAAATAAAAATCTATTAAATAAATGTTCAATTTTTATCTCACAAATTCAAAAAACTTTTAATAAAACAGCTATTTAAAGGGATAGCTCACTCAAAAAGTTCATTCTGTCATCCCTTACTCAGCATTCACTTGTCACAAACCTCTTTGAGTTTCTTATTTCTGTTAACACAAAACAAGTTTCTTGTAAACTAGTAACCATTGACATCAATAGTATTTGTTTTTTTTTCTACTGTGGATGTCAATGGTTACAGGTTTTCAGCTTTTATCAAAATATCCTCTTTAGTGTTCAACAGAATACAGAAACTCTGCATGAAATGGTTTGTGACCACTTGTGAGTGAGCAAACATTGAGTAAATTAAAAATTTGGCATAAACTGTTTAATGATGAATCAGGGGATGAGCATTTCTTAAGTCAAATGAGAGCTTTGTGTGACAAACAGGCCCATTTAATCTCTTCTCTTTGAGTTTCTTCATTGAAATCAAAATAAATCAGTTTTCACTTTTAATCTCACAATTTCTAATAATTTATTATAAAACAGCTATTTAAAGGGATAGTTCACTGAAAATGTTTAATTCTGTCATCATTTACTCACCCTTCACTTGTCACAGACCTCTTAGAGTTTCTTATTTCTGCTGAACACAAAAGAAGTTATTTGTAAATTAGCAACCATTGACATCAACAATATTTGTTTTTCCTACTGTAAAAGTCAATGGTTACCCATTTCTAACCTTCTTAGAAATATATTCTGTGTTTAACTGAAAACAAACTCATAAAGGTTTGGAGCCACAGGGGGAGTGAATTTGATTGATTTAGTCCATATTGACATTTGTCATTTGCACATTAATCATGTGAATCTCCCATTTCAACCCACCCCAGAGTTGCTCTACTGGGTTAATATCTGGTGACTGTGCAGGTCATTACAGTGTAGTAAACTTACTATCATGTTCAAGAAACCAGAATATTTTAGTCCTGATGGAGGAAGCATCACAAGATGGGTTCACTGTGGTCATAATTGATAAATTCATTCATTCATTTTCTTTCAGCTTAGTCCCTTTATTCATCAGTGGTTGCCACAGCGGAATGAACTGACAACTTATCCAGCATATGTTTATGCAGCGGATGCCCTTCCAGCCGCAACCCAACACTGGGAACACCCATACACTCTTGCATTCATACACATACACTACGGCCAATTTGGCTTATTCAATTCACCTATAGTGCATGTCTTTTGACAGTGGGGGAAACCGGAGCACCCGGAGGAAACCTGGGGAGAACATGCAAACTTCACATAGAAATGCCAAGTGACCCAGCTGGGGCTCGAACCAGCGACCTTCTTGGAGTGAGGCAATCGTTCTACCCACCGCGCCACTGTGACACCCCTAAATAATAGATATGGTCAGCAATAATACTAAAATACACTGCGATGATAAAATGATGCGCAGCTGGAACTAAGGGGGGCAAATGTCGGCCAAGAAAACATTGATTCAAAGTATGTTGAATCTATGCTTCATGTTGACTATGCCTAAATCTGACCCTACTATCCTTGTCTCGAAGCAGAAGTCAAGATTTCAGATCAGAAAACCTTTTCTCAGTTTTTTATTGTCCGTTTCTGGTGACCTTGCGTGTACTGTATCCTCATTTTGCTGTTTTCAACAGACAGGAGAGTCACCGGTGTGTTCTTCTGCTGCTGCTGTAGCTCATCTGCTTTATAGTTTGTTGTGTTTCCTGTTAAAAGATGCTCTTTTGTATGGGTTTTTTATTTTACTCTTACATTTCTATCAACTTATTTCAGTGTGTGCATTCTCCTCTGACAAAACCCTAAATCCTAGAGATGATTGTGCATGAAAATGCCACTAGATTAGCAGTTTCTACAATATTCACACCAGCCCTTTTGCCACAAACAACCAACTCATATTTAGTCGCTTATATCCACTTTAATCCCCATTATGTTGCCAAGTTTGAACTTCATTAGATTGCCTTTATCATTACAACATGCATAATTGCACTATGTTACAAATATGTGATGGCTGGCTGATCAAATATTTGCATAAACAAGCAGTTGAACAAAAACCTAGTAGTTAGTAGTAGTCCTAAAATCAGAATTCGACATTTTAAAATGTAATTATTTATTTGAGAAAAAGAATAAAAAAAGAAACATGTTTCAACTAAACAAGATGAAGGACTGAAAATAGTCCCGTCTACTTCAATGTCAATGCTAGTTACGACCCTAAAGGACGAAAATTCCAAAGGCAAATGCAGCATGCATGAATCTGCAACAACCTAATTGATGTTTAACATTACACGCCTGTATCTCTAGAGCTGCCGTGTTATCTTCTCAGCAAAACAGCACTGTAAAGTGGCTGCTGCACCTCAGATCATAAATCAAGGTGTGAAGACATTGAGTGTGTGTGTGTTGTTAGTGTGTGTGAGGCAAACGCGCGGGAGCAGCAGTCATAACACCGAACAAGAACACCCCTCGTTTATCACCCGCTCGCTCATCAAGCCTATGATTTCATAGTCCTTAATTAAAAAGCACACAGTACTATTTATATGTGTGATCGTCACTTAGTAGCACTAATAAGGATGTTAGCTGAAGAAACACATATTATTAAGCCTTAGCAGAAGCAGGGCTCTGCTAGTAGGCACTCATGCTAATAAGCTGCTGACGGGGTCTAACACCACTCTACGGGCCCGAACAGGATTAATCAGCCTGTAAAAGAGACCCACCACACGGTTTCCTGCAAGGACACCAAGGCTAAATCAGCAGTTGGAGACAAACTAATTAACGGGTAGAGAGAGACCAAATCACTAGAGACTAGTGAAGAGGGGCACTGCTTCTAAATTACTGTCAGTCTCGTTCACAAGATGCCTGGCTTAAAGGGTTTCACTAGGCTGTCTATACTCAGGACGCGTTAAAGCTGATGTATGAAATTTTAAAGCTGTAGTGCGCTTTTCTGCTCATTAAACTTTCCTTTCTATATTTTTCTTCTAAGACATAACTGTCCTATTAAAAGCTGACACGCATGTGGGTCATTTTCCAAAATGCCTGTCATTTGTGTCCCTCATGAACCATCCATTTGTACAGTATGTGTAAAAAAACTAAACAAAAAACAATGTAATTTAAGGCACAGGACATTTTATCAGAGTGGATGAACACATGAAGGACTCTTTCATTTTTACAACCAATGATTTAATAGTCAAGTTTACACTCACTGGCCACTTTATTAGGTACACCTTACTTTTACCGGGTTGGACCCCCTTTTGCCTTTAGAAGTACCGTAATCCTTAGTGGCATAGATTCAACAAGGTACTGGAAATATTCCTCAGAGATTTTGGTCCATGTTGACATGATGGCATCAGGCAGTTGCTGCAGATTTGTTAGCTGCACATCCATGATGCAAATCTCGTGTTCCACCACATCCCAAAGGTGGTTTATTGGATTGAGCTCAGGTGACTGTGGAGGCCATTTGAGTACAGTGAACTCATTGTCATATTTAAGAATCTAGTCTGATATGATTCGTGCTTTATGACACTTATGACACTTTATGGTGCATTATCCTGCTGGAAGTAGCCAACAAAAGATGGGTACACTGTGGTCAATAAAGGATGGACATGGTCAGCAACAATACTCAGGCAGGCTGTGGCGTTGACATGATGCTCAATTGTTACTAATGGTCCCAAAGTGTGCCAAGATAATGTACCCCGCACCATTACACCACCGCCACCAGCCTGAACCGTTGATACAAGGCAGGATGGATCCATGCTTTCATGTTGTAGACGCCAAATTCTGACCCTACCATCCGAATGTCGCAGCAGAAATCGAGACTCATCAGACCAGGCAACGTTTTTTCAATTATCTGTTGTCCAATTTTGGTAAGCCTGTGTGAATTGTAGTCTTAGTTTCCTGTTGTTAGCTGACAGGAGTGGCACTCGGTGTGGTCTTCTGCTGCTGTAGCCCATCCGCCTCAAGGTTAGACGTGTTGAGCGTTCACAGATGCTCTTCTGAATACCTCAGTTGTAACAAGTGGTTATTTAAGTTACTGTTGCCGTTCTATCAGATCGAACCAGCCTGGCCATTCTCCTCTGACCTCTGGCATCAACAAGGCTTTTGCGCCCACAGAACTGCTGCTCACTGGATATTTTCTTTTTTTTTTTTTTTATGAAATTTTCTCTTTTTTTTCTGAAATACTCAGATCAGCCCATCAGACACCAACAACCATGCCATGTTCAAAGTCACTTAAATCACCTTTCTTCCCCATTCTGATGCTCAGTTTGAACTGCAGCAGATCGTCTTGACCATGTCTACATGCATAAATGCATTTAATTGCTGCCATGTGATTGCCTAATTAGAAAGTTGCGTTAATGAGCAGTTAGACAGGTGTACCTAATAAAGTGGCCGGTGAGTGTACACCCATAGTCAATGTAAAAAATAATCAGTCCAACGTGGCCCACAGGCAGAGCTACTTTCCATGGCATTTCTTAAAAGCACCATTTTTTAAATTAATCTTTTTAGTGCCCATGTCGAGCACCTGTGTTCCTGAATGATATCAAATAGATAAGAGTAGTTAGTCTATTCGTTGCACTCAAGGTTACACTACCTTTCACAGTACTCGATTTATTATCATCCAAGTCTAATTTCTGTGCCTTTTATCTTAGAATACAGATCGCAAAGGCTAGGCGACTTATACTTTAATGGAAATGCACAAAGTGGCCATAATTCAGCAACACTACAAGTGCACATAATATTTGCAATCATCCATCCAACAAATCCATCCAGACATACGGTTCTTTAATTTTAAAATCTTATTATATGTTAAAAGTGTAGGCTGTTTGTTTATGATGAAAAACGCTGTTTTAAGAACTAGTCTGCCCAACGTGACACAATAGGTTATAAATAATTTTAGTAAATATATTTACTTACTTGTACTAACGAAGGTTGTCGTCTTGCTGCTCTGCTGCGTGTGATTGTCCATCCGGAAAGAAATCGATCGAAAATATACACTGAAACGCAACGAGTAGTCGCATTATTAGAACACAAACACCTGTATATATTTCGGACAGTGAATTTCTGAATGTTAAAGGATAATTTCAAGCTCTATCAACGTCTTAATCAACAGTACATGTGTAGGATAATTTTAATACAAGAATTTAACCAAATGACAAACATTCATACTTAGTTTAGTTTAAAAGCGACAGTCCGCCTCACGTGGTCAAACTGACGGCTCGCGCCATGGCCATAACGCACATGACAACACTTCAAACAAGCTTATGCATTACTATGTATTTGGGTTAAGACATGGTTTACAGAGGTTTGTTTGCATCCTTTGCACTCTTGTTATATTAATTATAAAGCGTAGCTTCAAATATTACAACTTGTTCATAACAAACGCTGTACCTGAGTGTGGAATCATGGGAGTTGTGGTGTTCAGTAAAATTGCTTTGTTCCACAATCAATTTGTTTCGGGACAACATGAAGGAATTAAGTTAACTTATTAGTTTTTACAAATTCAATTAGATTGAACATAAAACATTTAAATTGTCCACCCCAAAACTGAAGAATTGTGTTGTTTTAGTTCATAAAAAAAAGTAGTTTGAACAAACAGCAAGCGTAATTTTTTGATCGTACATAAAGTACTTGTGCAGAAATCATGTTGGATGATTTCCCTTGCAGAATACATATATTCATAAAGAAATGCTCAGTCTTTTTCAATTTTCAACTTGATCTCCTTGGGCTATAAATGAAATAAAAAAATAAATAAAGGAGACATTGATATATTAACCTCAAGAATCTTTTCTATCATTGCTTTCACACCTTTCCAGAAGTTCTGTATTCCTTTACATTCCCATATAGTGTTGCTTTAGGGTCCCTACATCTCAAGTAAGTATCTGGAATATTTTCATTATATTTATGCAATAAATATAGGAGTTATAGGAGTTATGTAAATCCTCAACAACCACTTATATTGTAACAGTTTCAGATGAGTGTTCATTGTTAGTGATTGAGCTTCCTCGCATGTCTTCATCCAGTCCTCTATAGAGATATTCTCCTAAAGATCTAATCTCCAAGCTTCCAATTTACAATTTGAAGATTCCTTTGATCCTTACACCAGAATCTTGTATAATGCAGAAAATAAACCTTCACTAAAACAATCTTTTGTTATTACTTTTTCCAAAATAGACATTGATGGCATATCCAGAGAAGTACTCTTTAATTTGAGGATAAAATCTCTTATTTGTCAATACTTACCAATCTCTGTTACCAATTACTGTCACCAATTCTGTTGATAATTTTTATGGACAAAATTTCAATGCGTAGCCTTGGGCAGGAGGGGGTCCGGTTCGGGGACCACATTACCTCATCTCTGTTATTCGCAGAAGATGTTGTTCTGTTGGCTTCATCGAACATGGACCTTCACATGCACTGAGTGGTTTGCTGCCGAGTGTGACGTGGATGGGATGAGAATCAGCATCTCCAAGTCTGAGGCCATAGTGCTCCACGGGAACAAGGTGGTTTGCCATCTCCAGGTTGGGGGATTGTCCTCACCCCAGGTGGAGGAGTTCAAGTATCTTGGGCTTTTTTTCACAAGTGAGGGAAAGATGGAACATGAGATTGACGGGCGGATTGGTGCAGCGGCAGCAGTAATGCGGTCGATGTACCAGTCCGTTGTGGTAAAGAAGGAGCTGAGCCGAAAGGCAAAGCTCTCGATTTACCGGGCAATCTACTACTCTTCCTTTCCTACTCTTCAGTTACTCTCACCTATGGTCATGAGCTATAAGTCATGACCAAAAGGACAAGATCTTGGATACAAGCGGCCGAAATGTGTTTCCTTCGCAGGGTGGCAGGACGCACCCTTAAAGATAGGGTGAGGAGCTCTGTCACCAGAGAGGAGCTCGGAGTAGAGCCGCTGCTGCTCTACATCGAGAGAAGTCAGCTGAGGTGGCTTGGGCATCTGTTTCGGATGCCTCCTGGACGCCTACCTAGGGAGGTGTTCCAGGCATGTCCCACCAGGAGAAGACCTCAGGCAAGACCCAGGACACACTGGAGGGACTATGTCTCTTGGCTGGCTTGGGAACGCCTCGGGATCCTCCCAGAGGAACTGGAAGAAGGGCCTGGGAAGAGAGAAGAAGGGGTTCTCTCCTTAGACTGCTGCCCCCATGACCTGGGCCCGAAAAAAGTGGTTGAAAATAAATGAATGAATGAATAACTGAATATAAATATTTAAAGAAATGTTTTGCAGGAATATTGTATGTACTAACAATTTCCTCAAATGACATTAGAATATTGTTAACATATAAATCTGCTATCTTTCTAATTCCCTTCTCTGCCTATATCTTGAACCCTGCATCTAACGTACCCACTTTGGTATTTTATTTAAAATAACCCCTGAAATTGAGGGTGTATGATGTCATTAGCATAGCGATACAGAATACATCCATAAAGTATAAAGTCAGCAAAATATACAGCACTGTTACTGTGTTTAAAAATAGCACAAATATGAACAAACAATACAGGAATAAAAGCTAGCATTCTGTTTCCTTTTGTCTTTCAATTTTATTTGACATTTATTTAAAAGACTTTGTAATAGTTGTGCATCAACCCTTTCACCCCTTCCCCACTCTTTCCCTCTCTTACAGCAGCTGTTCCATAAAATATTTTGTTTATTAAACAGTTGCTTGCTGAAATGTAGATATTTTGCAGAAATATCAGTGTTAACTTTTCTAAAAGCACTGTGTAATTTTCAAACCCTCTAATGTCAAATTTAATTGCTTCAAATGTAGCAGTGCTTACATATTTAAAAAAAAATCCTTTACCTAGGGGAGTGCACAGTGCATATGTGGACACTGACAGAATGATATGTCTGATAGAACATTTTTGGGTTGGCGAAAAAAAGGAGATTCTTATGAGGCACTCTGAAAGAAGCTCCCATTTCATATAATGGTCCCTGAAATGCATATATTGGCACACACACACTCACTCTCCAGCAGGAGCTACTCTATAAACCTCTGGCCAGGGTTCTTCAGGTGTTCTCAGCTGCGAAATTTACAAGCTCTTAATGCTGGGTCAGATGATGGAGTACGGATAAACCAATCAGGCTTCACCCAGGATGAGTAAATGGACATGCAGAACGGTCCATTATCTGTCAGCCTCGTATGATACAGCAGCCCCATATTTACGGCCTACTTAATGGGGTTGATTGTATTAGTGCGCGAGGAGGGGGAATGGCACTATCGCAGACATAGTATTCCCAGCTTTGTGCAATTACCTTATGTAAATCCCGCATGCAGGCGTCTATTTAAAATGCATTGAATTTCCCAATGCAAAACCATCAAGTCCAACCAAGCGAACTTCATTAATACCAAAGCATGGGCAGATAACATTTTGAAGTACTCCAATGATTACTTTAGCCGATGCCCGTGTGCATTTGGGGGTTTATTTTAAAGGATACTTGAGATGGTATTTGGAAAGACTTGTAAAACCAAGCTTTTAAGCACAAGAGAATCTCAAGTAAGCACAAGTTTACATGGAAGTACCCTCAATATTTACACAATTGCTTTATAAAAGCCAATTAAGGAGAGGAAATGGATTTCAACATCATGTTCGTGCTGTATTACATTAAGGACCAATTATCTTGCAAAACAGATATCTTGAATCCTGGTAATATCACATTCTATTACACTTAAAGATTAAAGTAACAGCAGACGCCTGCTTATCAGCTGCTAGAAAATTCCTGTAAATGTCATTCAGGCTGCATGCATAGAGATTTACGGCTCACAAAAACAGTTTACATTTATATGTGGCCTCATAAAAGTAGTTACCCTGTCAAATAAAATGATTTCATCTGCCCTCCCCGTACATGCAAATTATTCCAAAATGTGTAACAGTCGAAGATGAATGAGAAAATTTTGACTCATTTCTTCTTTTTCCTTTTGATCCGATAGCCTAATTCAGGCTGGGTTAACAATATCACGTTTTTATTTCATATCCAAGCAGCAAATGCGTGAGATGTTTTCATGTGCCTTTTTTAATGAACACAATTACTCAGGCTAGTTGAGACTCGAGATACGAAAATGGATCCCAGAAGAAGCAAATCTAGAGAACTCAATTATCGTTTATGAAAGTCTTCAGTCAAACACGTTCTTGGTCAGAGTTTGTCACTGATCACAAGGCAAGATGATGGAAAAATGACAGACATGCAGTGGAGAAAAAAAAGAGTCAAGATTCAAAGTCATGAATCTTTTATGGGTCATAATGGCTTGCTCAAATTTCCTCACCACACTCCGGCCTCCACGGACACACAAGACCAGGGGCTTTCCTGGCACCTCTGCCCCACAGACACGAAGCAGCATATGGTGTGCAATTCAGACACCTCTGGGAGTGTGGTTAGAGCTATGAATTATGGATATGAGCTAATTGTTTTCTCATTTGGAAAGTCTTGCTCTTTTTAGGTTGCACAGCTCATGGTTTTTAGCAGGTGCTTGATTTTGATCTCCACCCATTCTGTCATTTTCCATGACACAGATTTGAGGTGGTCCTGTTCAGAAGGTCTGGGTGGGTTATATAAAGTAATAAGGTCATTTCTGTAGTGTACGAATAAACCGGTGTAATTTTTTTGACTATTTTCAATAAACTTTTATTGCCTTCAGAATAGTCTGTTATATGAATATCTGAACAAAAGCAGAAAAATATGCTACCTGACAAAAGTCTTGTCGCCTTTCCAAGTTTTAGGAACAACAAATAATAACTTTACTTCTAGTTGATAATTTGGTATCAGAAGTGGCTTATATGAAAGGCAAAGGACTCTAGATTTCGCTTATTTTACCAAAATAAAATAAGGCCATAATGAATGTAACCCCAAACCATGAATTTTCCTTCATCAAACTTGACTGATTTCTATGAGAATCTTGGGTCCGTGTGGGTTTCAGTAGGTCTTCTGCAGTATTTGTGATGATTTGGATGCAGTTCAACAGATGATTCATTTGAAAAATCTCCCTTCTGCCACTTTTCCAAATGATCAACCAGAAGTCAAGTTGTTATTTGTTACTCTTACAACTGGGATTGACGACAAGACGTTTGTCAGGTAGTGTATTGTGTCACAAAATATGGACAGTTCTGTTATTAGAAGAGAAACCTTGTTTTACAAAATTTCTTTAATAGCATCAAAGAGCTGTGCCATAAAAGGCAGGAAATTGTCAAGTTATCTTATATAACATGGGTGAAGCATTGCATCATAACAAGACAAATTTATTGTGTCAGAGAATTAGTTTTTTTTCAGTTGCCTATTTATATCCTTATTAAAACAAATTATGATTTTGATTTTGGTTTTAAATTAGCAAGGTTGCAGAAAAGGATAATTCACCTAAAAATGAAATTTGCCTCCTTGTGTCATTCCAAACCTCCTAAAAAATGACAATATTTCCGATGAAATATGAAAACTCCCTCCACCATAATAACAATGGCTTTATTTAATAGTTTCTTCTCCTCAGTGTCAGTATATTGTGCACATTTACGAGCATTGTGCAAAGACATCTCAGGCCTCAGAGGTTTGGATTGACATAAGTGTGAGTAATTAACCAATAGCAATAAATACGTTTATTTTTGGGGAAAAGTAACACTTTAGGGTCTTTTTCAGGTTTATTGCTGCATCTTTAAATCTTTTTGAGCGAACATGCATTGGATTCATTTAACATTCAGTTAGCGAACATTGTTATGGTGTTAATTTTTTACTATTGGAATATGATGGTTTTAAATTGAACAAAAATCAAACAACAAATTGCATTGGCTAATACTTTAGTACATCTCTATTTGTTTGCTGAAACTACTGAAGAAAGGGTTTAAAAATGCACAAAAGCACTAAACATTTGGCTGTTTTCAAATCACCAGGATATACTTTTATTTTAGATCATTGTATTAAAAGGAGAAAGTGGTTTATAGTTCCCTGCGTCATTTGGTAACATCCAGTTCCATCAGGATGAATGGTGACAGATGAACAATAAAATATAAACACTAGGCTGATAACTCAGGCATTATCACTTTAATATTATCCATGAGCTTTTGTCTTTTTAATTAGGATTAGACATCAATTTCAGAAACAGCAGTTAGTCTGAAAATTACATTCAAAATGTGCAGAATTCACAATGTGTGATGACATCACCCCTCCCTCGTCCCATCCAATACTCCATTTCCTTCATCAGTACATCAACAAAATGAGATCTTTTTTTTTTGACACACAACTTCAAGCCATCACACTTCAATATTATTGGTATCTTTTTTTTTTTACAATAGAATTCAAGTTTATATTGAAGTAATCTGTACATATGCTTAAAAACGAGACAAAGTTGCCATCCACCGTTGGCATCTTTAGTTAAACACCAACTGCAGGACTATTTCCAGTACCATGCTGTCAATTTGTTATCAAGCTCCTCTCCTTCCACAGGCGGAGCAGGAAACAGGAGATGAATATTCTGTATTGATCTGAAACCGTGTAAGGCCTAAATGCCGATCTAAGCATCTCACCTTTCTTTTTCCAGTAAGCCTGAAGAGATACGAGAGCGACTGGCAGGGTTTTTTTTGTCTTGTTTTTAAACTACACAACACATCGGGTTCACATCTGCAAAACAACCTGGTTTTCGGCATACTGTTACACAACTCGGCACGACACAGTCCATTTATTTCAAGGAAACAACACAGATTTGACCTCAAACACGTGAAAGTCCTGATATTTCATTAAAGGGAGGCTCAGTTCGTTAGTTTTCCTATTGGATGATCCGGTGTGTGAAGAAAAAGTGAGTTTTCCAGTAGAGTGAAGTCCTGAAGCAAGAGACACACAACCATTCTGGTAGACATTAGTGAGGATTGGAACATTGGTGGACACTGTGAAAAAACTGGGGGGAAAATCCTTCAAATCTGAAACCGGATTCCAGCTCTAATACTGATTACTAATCATCGTTCATTTTAATCGACCCCATTATCCATAGGTCAGTAGTCATTGTCATATAATACTGTTTCCTAATACAGTGCACTTTTAGCTTATTCCACAGGAAAAAACGAATGAAGAAAACAAAACCTCCGAGTCTGTCATAGCCTCAGATACATGTACGAATCAATGAAATCCCAAAAATCAGTTTTACTTTGAAACATTTCACTGCAAAGAACTCTTGAAGTCAGTTTTCATCCGAGTCGTCAATACTGGCTAAGAAAAAAAAACATTCCAGTGTCCAACTTAGGAAAATATTCCCATTTTCCCCAAAAAAAGAGTGCATAATGGAGACTAAAGACCATCCATAATCGTCCAAAAGTCCATCCAGCTTATTCTAAGCCAAAAAACGATGAACCAAATGAGAGAAAAAAGGAAATAAATGTATATCCTCAAAATGCTAAGTGCATAAAGAACCTTTCTGTGTTCACTGTAAATCCAGTCATAGGCCACAGTAAATCCACTCTTGGTCCACAGCAGTGTTTACGCGATGGATATGAGATGTTAAACGTCTTGCATTGTGTCATATGCAGATGTTTTTCTACCTGCCAAATATGTTTTCGTACTCCAGAAGGATGAGTTCTACTATTTGGTTCTGATAGACCATATGAACGGCCATATTTCCCGTCTCGATCTCCGGCCGCAGCAGAGTCGGGCCAAATACGATAGCCACACTCTGGGTCGTCATCCTGTTCACTTCACCGTGATCGATCACTCTGGGAAAAAAAGGAAGTATATCGGATTAAAATGTTGCCATGTCGCATGAAAAAATCCTAAACGCTGATTTTGTAGCAGGATTTGTGGCAAATCTTCCCAACCCCGGTGACTTTACATTAGGAGAGATGTTTGGGTATTGTGGTTAAATTACACAAACACTGCAGATGCATTTTCCCTTGTAACAGCGAAATGTCAGACCGTAATTTTTCCGGGACGCTTTGCCGCCGTCCTCCATTTTGAGTTACAGTGGACCGAGAGCCATTTAAATGCAAATGGAGGCAAAGGCAAATGTCATTGTGCGTGTTTGATATCGCAATTACGATTGAGACTCAACACCAGTCTTGAATTACATTCAGACTTGCACAGTTTCATACAAATGACGCACTCTATATGTCGAGTGAAAATGGAGTTTTGTTGCTGTTTATTTCCTACTTCATTTTAAGTTAAAGAAGCCTCAGGTGCTGTAAGTATACTGAAAGAGTTGAAGGTGCACCTTTGTTTTTGTCTTTAAAAGAGACAAAAGCATATGGCTGAACATGTTGACGTTACAGATTTTAAAATGATTATGGAAATATCTAAAGGAAAGGTTGAGCAAGGGGCAGTTCAAACACTATTCTTGATAACTGAAAGCAAAGGTAAGGTGAAATACTGTAGAAATAAACAGACCTTACTAGAGTGAACAAGACAACTCCCTAAAGAAAGCCTGGAGTGATTAAAGATTGATGGGACTCTCACCTGGCACTGAGGAAGCGGCTTTATAGCTCATGATTATTTTAGGGTTTGGAATGGACGTGATAACAGAGGTAGAGTTAACAATTTATAGTTATAAAAAGTCACTTCATAGACCTAAATCTACAAGAAAGATAAAGGAGTAGTCTTTATAGTGGAATAGAAACTGGATTAAAATCTCCCTTTGTTTTTAGTTATACCTGGCATTGCATTTACAGGATTAACAGTTTGATTCTTTAAGAAAACACTAAATGTTTCGGCTAATATTGTAATATTTGCAGTTGCTTATTATTATTTTTTGTTTGTTTTATGAGGAGGGAGGGTGGTGAAAGTTGATGAAATGTAACTAGACATTTTGGTTTCAAATAAATACTTTTCAAAACCTATTTCCAGGTTATTCTCATCAATGCTAATACTAATAAATGTACTAGCATAAGAGAATGTCAGAATATATCATGAATGAACTCACATTTTAAAAAAACAATTTTAAAATAAATGTAAATTTGGTAATTGTAGAAAATGAAAAAAATCTTTTTTTTTTAAAATAAGATAAGATCTTACGAACAACAAAGTTTTATGAATAATTATTAAAAAATTTTAGATTTATGTCTCAGAATTAAAAGAAAAAACTTCTCTTTTTACATATATTCTAATCTGTAGACAATATAAATTAATGTGTGTGTGAGAGTTTTTATATTAAATGGCAAGAAAAAAAATATATTGAATACTAAATTCCATAGACCTACAGTACTGGTCAAAAGTTTAGGGTCAGTTTTTTTTATGTTTTCTTTTTTTTTTTTTGGAACATTATTCTGTTCATCAATTGTTAATTGGTTATTAAATGTAAAAAAAAAAATTTAATTGTTGAATATTTAATAAAATTTTAAATAACTGCTTTCTTATTGTATGTAGCTTCAAATGTAATTGTTATTGCTTTTATTACTATTACCATTAATAATAATAATAATAAATATTATTATTATTATTATTAGAGTGATTTATGAAGTATTATGTCACTGAAGTCTTTAGTAATGAAGCTGAAAATTCATCTTTAAAAACACTGGTATAATACTGGTATAATGTATTTTATAGTGCCATAACATTTCACAATTTTACAATTGTACTGTAATTTTTGATGAAATAAATGCAGCCTTGGTGAGCAGGATAAGCTTATTTTAAAACATTTAAAAATCCTACTGACACCAAACTTTTGACCGCTAGTGTATATAATTGATCAAATAATATAAATCACATTCTTTGTACTTGATCTATAAAATCCAATATTGGACATTTAACCGTGTTTGCCCATATCATCTATTTTTACATTTAGATTATATTTGCCAACGTCTGAACCTCATTGAAAGTCAAACTGTCAGCTGTCAAATGTAATTTTAGGTCTCAAAATAATAATCTACCTTCACACTGTGCATATAAATGAAATCTAATTTAATAATGTACATATACATTAATATATATACAAATACACGTGTAGAAATATACAGTTGAAGTCAAAATTATTATCCCTCCTAATAATAAAAATTATTTTTCTTTTTCAAATAGTTCGCAAATGCTGTTTAACAGATCAAGGAATTTTCACAGTATTTCCTATAATATCTTTTCTTCTGAAGAAAGTCTTTTTTGTTTTATTCCGGCTAAAATAAAAGCAGGAAGCATCAACAATAATTTTTGTGAAAACACATTTGTTACATTTTCTTATTTATCAGAAAAATTTACCCAACCTTTTAAAAAAATGTACCTAAAAAGTAACCTTCCCAAAACTCTTTTTTTCTATATCTTCAGACACATGAATTTATAAGAAATACATTTTCCCATTTTCTCCATGCATCTCCCAAACAAGAAATTGATCAGGTTTTAGACACAAAACTTTGTAAAGGTTCAGTCTCTAAAATTTATAGAACATTTTTTTCTTTTATTAGACAGTTACTGTAGGTTCCTCATCCTTTTTTAAAAATAAAGCAGAGCTGGGAATCAGATCTCAATCATGTTTTCACAGACGAGGGATGGTCCAAGGCCCTATCTTGTGTATAAACCTATTCTATTTGTGGTCGTCATTCTCTTATACAATTCAAGTTATTGCATAGAGTATATTGGACTAAGGCAAAAATATCTAAAATTTACTCTTGTTTTGATCAAAGTTGTGATTGGTTCAACAAGCTCCAGCCAGTCTTTTTTTTTCTTTCTGGCTTTGTCCAGTGCTAAGCACTTTCTGGCCATCAATTTTTAAATCAGTAGCATTATTTGGACTTAACCCTAACACATGTTTCCTTGTCATCTACACAATCAAATGCACTCTGCTTAATAACTGCTAAAAGGCTTATAACACTGAATTGGAAAAATCCTTCCCCACCCTAGTACATACATGTATATATATATATGTGTGTGTATAGATGTATAGATATACAGATTTATATATATATACACACACACACATACATAAGTGTTTTTTTTATTAATTTATTTTCTACTGCTGTACCCTTTGCACATTTGTATTTATATATTTTCTGTATTGTTGTATAGCCTAATATGTGTTACTTTTATCTATAATGTTATTTTATACATCTTATTACTATTATTATTATATTTGTTTTGTGTTTTTCCAATTATTTTTTATTTTCCTTAATGCAAGAATATGTTATTGTATTACTTTATACAGAGAGAAAGAAAATGTGAGCAAATTGTCTTCTGCTGCTAAAAAGTAAATTAAAATAAATTTAATTAAGAAATAAAATAAAAGCGATTTAAATTTTTTTCAGGTCAATTTTATTAGGCCTCATAAGCAATATATATATTCATATATATATTTTTATTGTCTACAGAACAAACAATCGTTATAGGTATGTTATTATAATTATTTGCCTAATTACCCTAACTTGCTTAGTGAACCTAATTAACCTAGTTAAGCCCTTAAATTTCACTTTAAGCTGAATATTATTTACTGTCATCATGGTAAAGATAAAAGAAATCTGTTATTAGAAAGTAGTTATTAAAACTATTATGTCTAGAAATGTGCTGACAAAATCTTCTTTCCGTTAAACAGAAATTGGGGAAAAAATGTTCAGGAGGGCTAATAATTCTGACTTCAACATACATATATAAAAAAATATACAAACTAAATATTGATGTAAACATGACTGAATCTATTCCAATCAAATTGTGCCTTCCTCATCCAGAATGAACAAACTTCAAGCTGACAGTTAAAACACTACAAGAGTCCCGAACGTCAGCAACACAACAGTTGCTTCTCCACATCTGCCATTTCCTATGAAACTCCTGAGGTTGATGTCAACGTCAAGCACTGTTTACACAGGCCGTTAACTAATCGAATTACATTCCCACTGCATCACAATCACAGCCAGCCGCGCCTGGATTAACAACAGCACCACGCGCTCACACTCTCCTCCATACAGCCCTTCATATTCCTTCTCCGTCACGGTCTCGTGTGCAGTGGCGATGCATCAGGAGGATGTGGTGTTCAGTCTCTTCCTGTCTCTCATAATGATGTAGTTGGCCAGTCTCCAGGTCTGTCCCAGTAATGGATACAGTGAGATAACTCGATAGAGGCTTGCTGTGCAGAGCAGCAGCCACACCCTCCATATATACCTCCAACACTCACATTTACCACAGTAGCCCACAGGGTTCCCACTTTAAGCCAAATTTCCATTTCTCTGACTTTTCCCTCTCAGAATGGAATAAAACGTTGCTGTTGTGCTTAAACGTCAATAATATGTTAAATTAATAAGATATCTAAATAGTAAAATCTGGTAACACTTTAAAATTATGATCCGTTAATTAATGTTAGTTCATGAATTTACTAACATGAACAAACTATTAGTAATGCATTTATTACGATATGTACTACTGTTTGTTAACGTTACTTAATGTTATTTAAATTAAAACGTTAGTTCGTCAACTCACTGTGCATTAACTAATGTTAACAAGCACAACATTGGATTTAATTATGCACTAGTTAATGTAAAACTTTGATTAAGAAATGCTTTACAAGATTATTCATACTTATTTAATGTTAGTAAATACATAAACTAAAGGACCATTTTTCTAAAGTGTTACCTAAAATCTAAATATTGCATGACTTTAATAGCCACTGTGTGAACAACACCGGATAATTTACCTCAGATTTTGTTTGAGTTGCTGTAAAATGCTCCCTCTCTCTTTGACAGCTCAATAGTAGTTTTATTCAGGGTGTATATCTATGAATCAGAAAGTAAAATTCTAAGAGTCTTTTTAAGACTCTTTCCATACATTTTACGATCTCATCGCCACTTTAGATCTGAACTGGTAACATCGGCGACATTTTAAATATAATCACTAAATACTGATTGTAAGAAACTAATCCTAAACTAAAACATTATTCATATACTTTATAAAAATGTTAACCTAGAAGGTGTTGCCTATAGAACAGCAGAAATAACGGTGCTGTCTCGATTACTGTAGTAAACAATGCAGTGTGACATCAAATATAGCTGAATTTTATCGATTTTATAAACTACACAGCATCGCAAAATGTAACAGTTTAGCATACAACTATAATTATAAAAGTGTATAATCAAAAATGGTGCAAAATTTAATAGCCTGTAACAGCATTTAAGACTTTTTTTAGGGGCCTTCAATTTCTCTAAATTGATTTATCAACTTTTAATACTTTTTAAGGCCGCACGGACACCCTGTTATTACTAGTATTTTGACAAACTTTACATTTTGCTTTTCTGTCGTCTACTTTTAAACATCAAATCTTTAAAGTAGCGATTTTGAAAACCAAAGCTTTTAAAATTTATTATATTAAAATGTAAATTTAAAAAAATTAAAAAACAAGCCCCAATAATAACAATAGGGGAGAAAAAGCATGATTTAAAAATATGTTACATAAAAATTATATTTTGATAAATGGAAACTAAGATGGAATAAACCTTTTAAAATTCCATGAAACATCCTGGATGAAGTACAAAGATTTATTAAAGTGACATACTCCAGATCAAATCTTTTCTCCATGCACCAGTCAAAGTTACATTTTTTTTTATTGTTTAATGTTTTTTTTTCTTCAACCTTTGTTAAATTGTTACAGAACACTATTTTCTGGTTCAAGCCTCTACTCCTTTGAACTGAGAAAGCGAAATAGCTGTTTATGATCATGTTTAGCCATATCCAGGGTGTGAATTGCAAGTAATTAACGTTTAAACCTCCCCGTGAAAAAGGTCAAAACAAGACTGATTGGGGGGATAGGTCATTTAAATACTGAGAAATAGTTTGCTCTGATCTGTATCTTAAATAATATTAATAAAAAAAATAATAGATAGTATACATTTGACCACCCCATCACAGTACATACCACATAATCGGATCAAGCTGTCTACGCGAGAAAATATTCATTCAGCAGTCTGAAACCAGCAAATCTACAGCACCAATAGAGTGTTCACGAGACACTTTTCTTGTAAAATAGGTGTGTGTATCGACATACAGTTGAAGTCAGAATTATTAGCCCCTCTTTGATTTGTATTTCTTTTTTAAATATTTCCCAAATGATGTTTAACAGAGCAAAAAAATTTCCACAGTATTTCTGATAATATTATTTCTTCTGGAGAAAGTCTTATTTGTTTTATTTCGGCTAGAATAAAAGCAGTTTAAAAATTTTTAAAAAGCATTTTAAGGTCAAAATTATTAGCCCCTTTAAGCTATTTTTTTGTGATTGTCTACAGAACAAACCATTGTTATACAATTACTTGCCTAATTACCCTAACCTGCCTGGTTAACCTAATTAACCTAGTTAAGCATTTAAATGCGACTTTAAGTTGTTTAGAAGTATCTTGAAAAATATCTAATAAAATTTTATTTACTGTCATCATGGCATAGATAAAATAGAAATGTAATTAGAAATGAGTAATTAAAACTGTTATGTTTAGAAATGTGCTGAAAAAAATCTTCTCTCCATTAAACTAACAATTGGGGAAAAAAATAAACAGGGGGCTAATAATACTGACTTCAACTGTACAGCCTAAAAGAAAAGTTAAATTAGATGAATAGTTTGTACTTCAATAAACGCCTACTCACACATGGAATATAAACAGCAAAACAATAAGTGCAATCTTTCATGGTCATCCATTGGTGCATGAACGCAAATGTGTCACTATTGTGACTATGGTTCGGTATCTATAGAGCTGCGCATCGTTGGATTTGCTCTTCAGTATTCGGACTCTCAGTAGTGATTATTAAACCACACTGAACTGAGCTAAACTGAACTGAACTTAAACACTACAAACTGAACTACACTGTTCCTATTTACTATGACCTTTTATGTGAAGCTGCTTTGACACAATCTACATTGTATAAGCGCTATACAAATAAAGGTGAATTGAATTGAACTATTGGATTTAATTGTTTTATTTGTTTGATATTTTATATTTCACTGTAGTTAGTGCACCGACATAAAACGCAACTGTGCTGCAGGCATCCCGAGTTCAAATCCTGACTCTTGGACCTTTCCTGATTCCTTCCTTCTCTCTCTCTCACTCCTCATTTGCTGTCAATTTCTATACTGTTCTATTGTAATGAAGGCAAAATCTCAAATATAAATCTTGAATAATAATAATAATAATAAATAAGTCATCTTTGGCAATCACACATCTGCTTAAATCAGGTTACTGCAGGTCAGAATACATTTGATACTTATAAAACACTGAAAACTAAAATAAGTGTTAAATAATTTAACTCAATCATTTGGTTTCATAGTATTTTTTTCTATTATGGAAGTTACAGGTTCTTCAAAATATCTTCTGTGTTCAACAAAAGACAAAACTTAAAGGTTTAGAACTACCTGGAGTGAACTGTTCAAATCTATTTAAATCACTCTCTTAATCAATATAATGGATATTTCAAAAGAATTTTAATCCAAATGATTTCTTTATACTGCTCTGAGGCATATTTCTCCACTTCAGATGAACTTCCATACAAAACAACTGACATATTTAGTAATAAATTTTACAAAGTAATTTTGTTTATACATAATTTTTTATGATATGTATTGATAATATACAACATTTTATTCTTCAATTTTCTGTCTGCATTGTCTGATTTATGGAGTGAATAATTTAATAGGAGATTCACAAAACCAAATCTGAATTTTAATATGCAAAGAAAAGAGACATTTTAAACCTGATTTCATCCAATGATTTTTGTGCAAGAAATGAATGCAAATTATCACATATTTAATTTAATAAGGCATCCTTTGCATCTTTATAATAAAAATAAAACTTTTTTTTACCTATTTCCTTTAAATGTCCTCCCTTAAGACCAATCAATCTAACTGCATGGTGTATAATCTAGTTCATTGACAGGAGATGCAGTTTCTTACCTTTTTAGATGTTTGAATAACACTTTCATTGTTTCCTGATTGGGTTTTGGCAACTGTTTGATCAAGTCTTTTATGGACTGGACTCGCTGTTTGTAGTCTGAGTTTTCTGTGTTTAAGTAAAATAAAGAAAAAAAGCAGGATTAGGATGCTGTTGTAATGGTGCAGATGAACTGCAAGAAAAGCTATTCCCAGGTCACACTGCTCCCTCTTGTGGTTGAAGGCTTGCTAATGTTATGAATGTAAGAAAATTAAATCAATGTACACTAAAGAAATTTTATTAAAAGAAATAAAAACGTTTTAAAAAAACTAAAGGAAATAAAACTCTCTGTATTTTGTCATATTACGATTTAAGATTAAATTAATAACAGCCACCACTAATAACAGCAATAGCAAGTATTGTATTAATAGCAATACATTTTTTCTTGAGCACCAAAAAAACATCAGAATTATCTGATGGAAAAGAATCATTCAAGATTACCGAAATAAAAGGAAAAGAAATAACAATCCTGAGCTGCTCAAATTTTTGCAATTCATTTTAAATGATGTTATATCTCTTTGTGTATCAACCAAGCGTTTGTTTAAAATCTTTCAAAATAAAATCTTTACTGAAGTATAGACAAGAAAGCACTTACTGATGGCTTCAACAAAGTCATTAAAGGATGCATAAGTGAACAAAGGCTCTGGAAGCTCCCGGAATAACATCTTCAGAGCACCTGTGGTGACGTGGATGTCCTCCCATTTACTGTCGTCCAGATTCACCTTTTCATCTGCAAATGCATAAACGCACACTTTACACTAATTCAAAACAAAGCTGTTGACAGAGCACATCATTTTTATTATTATTTTTATTATTGTTGTCATTCCCCACCACTGGTTCTATTCTATTATTTTATTCTATCAATATGTTCTATTTATATTTAAATTGTTCTTCCTTCATTTTAAGATATTATTTATGACCTATAATGATATGCTTTTACTGTTATGCATGTTGTATATTTTTATGTTCTATTATTTATAAAGTTTGACCTGTCCACCCAGTTACCTTTACATGCACACACATACTCAAGCACACACAGCTGTACCTGACTGTTTGTCTTTTTTTCTGTTGTATTTCTCTATTTTCCATGCATTTGATTCCATGTCATTTGTGTACCTTTTTGCATAATAATATACATATTATTATTATTATTTAATATTTAATATTTAATATTCAACAGGATAAAGATTTTTTTAACAACCAATTTGACAGTTTGAACTTTTTATCTTTCAGGGTTGACGATGTGAGTGGATGATTTTGGTATCATTTGTTTACTATCACGGTGTTTAATAATATTTTGTTACTATTGTTATAATGTATTATTATTATTATTGTTATTTTAATAATATATTAGTGCTCACAATATTACACATTAGACATTTCACAATGTTTGCAGGGACAGTTCATCCAGAATTTCACATTCACAGTTAATTTACACACACACCAACTTATTCAGTTAATTTACTAATTAACTTTTTTGTTAGTAAAACATCAAAGAAATTTTAGCTTTAATCCACAGCCAGACAGCACAGACCAATCAATTCACTTCATAAGACCTCAGCGTGTCATCAGGAGCCACGGAGATTGATTCTGACTTGTTTGTATGAGTTTAATTTTAATCTCAAAATCCTGTGACCATTGCCTTTTGCATTATACAAATCACCAAGGACCACAGCTAAATTCCCTTTAATGTTCTACTGAAGAAGAAAAAAAAGAAAAAAAAAACACCAACATTTTCAATAGCCTGAGGTTGAGTAAATGAACTGTAAATATTTATTTTTGGGTAAATTATCCTATTCACTGTTTACTTAAAGCTATTAGTATTTATTTTTTACTAACTATTTAAAGGGGTAATTCACCCAAAAATGAAAACTCTGTCATAATTTACTCATCCTATACGTATTTTTTACTTCTGTTAAACGCAAAAGGAGATATTTTGAAAAATGTTGGAAACCTGTAACTATTATGTTTCTCCTTCTATGGAAGTCAATGATTACAGGTTTTCAACTTTCTTTAAAACATCTTGTATTGTGTTCAACATAATAAAGTAACTCATAAAGGTTTGGAAGCACTTAATGGAGAGTAAATAGTGAGTATATTTAAATTTGGGGGTGAATTATCCCTTTAAGGCTTTTATTTTTCATCTAACATTCATATTCTCTTTTATGTTATTTTAAATTTTTTATTTAACTGTAGTCAACCGTAACACTAGAGTGTGAGAGTAGTTTGCGAGACTGTCCTATTATATAAAACTGCATAAACAAAACAAATCTTCCTTACCGTGATTGACTGCAAAGCGCAGTTTCTGTATGACAGCCAGGTTTCCACTGACTCTGTATAAGCCATCAACGTTCAAGCCTGAGAAAGAGATGCGAGAGAAATGAGAGGAGAACTGAATGTAGTTCTAGAATGACAAATCAAAGAGTGGATTAATAATGAAACACCCAGAAAAGTACCTGTGTTCTCCACATGCTCAATGCACATCTTCACAAAATTAGGTACAGAAGTGCCTTCTCTCTGACACAGAGCAGTCAAGCTGCAGCCAAACACCTGATCTGAGAACAGAGAGGAGGACCACCAGAGTGACAATCTCTTTATATAAAGTGCTGATCAAAATGAGAAAAAAAGATTTTTCTCAGAAATAATGCTTTTTTTATATCATATAATGACATTGTAAAGCCTGATTTATTCTTCTGCATCTAGTGATCACCGTATCGCACAGTGCATCCCCTGCATGTAGCTGATGCCCATTATGAGCATTTAATAACTTCCATTCCTTGTTTTTACTTCTTATATTTGTATTCCATGTTTCTGTTTTTCCTGTTCATATAAAGCACTTTAAATTCCCATTGTGCAGGAAATGTGCTATGAGTTAAGAATGCATGCGATGCTACTGTAACAGCAGTTCAAACTCAAACTCGTTCAGACGGCGAATGTTCAGCTATTTCAATCATAAAATAAACACAAAACCAAAATATCTATTGGGAACTCCTCCGCAGGACTTGAGACTTGTTAAACAGCCCCATCCACAATCTTCACCGCTACCAAACCGGCCAATCACAGACCTTCCACTTTCCTTTACCACGATGTGTAGCTACATTTTTTGAGAGGTGTGTGATCAGGGTCTGCATCAGGCATACTGTGAAGTGCAACACCGGAGTGAATTTGACTTTGACTTAAGAAATAATACGCTAAAATTCACAGATTCTTTCTTTCTTATTGCAGGTCCATTTGGCCGTCTGAAAGTTTTAGTCACTTTAGAACTGCTCAAAAAGTTGCAAAATGAAAACTGATAAGTTGGGCTGTCAATTAAATAAGGGATTGTCAGATAATTAAGAAATTTACCATCAGTTGCCAAATAAACACTAATAACTGGGAGGAATCTGAAAGTGTTCCTAATCCTGACCGGTGTTCTTTTTTTCTAATATCTTATATAATGTTTTATATTTTTATACTGTGCTTCAGAATATATGTGACCCTGGACCACAAAACCAGTCATTAGTGTTACATTTTTGCAAATTGAGATTTAGGCAGTTTCTAAATTATAAATAACAAATACTTCCATTGATGATTGGTTTGTTAGATATGACAATATTTAGTTGGGATACAAATATGTGAAAATCTGGAAGAAAAATAATTAATAACAAAAAAATAATAATTCTAAATATTGAGAAAAATCACCTTTAAATTCGTCCAAATTAAGCTCTGACCAAGACATATTACTAATCAAAAACTGAGCTTTAATATATTTATGTTAGGAAATTTACAAAATATCTTTATGGAACATGATTTATTTAATATTCTAATCATTTTTCAACATTAATAAAATAGATAATTTTGACACAACTACAGCTATTACCAAAATTATACCTGTGCAATATGAGACTCGGGTCATATCTGTAACCAATGAAATATGCTTAAAAAGTGATTTTTTTTTCACTCCTGTCAGGATAACTTAAAAATAGGACAAAGTAGTGACCTCAAAATTTAGGAAAGCATAGGTTGTTCTCTAATTTTTCTGTATGTTACCTTTGATGTAACCCTTGTCTCGAACTGCCTGCAAGGTTGGTCTCCGCGTGAGGAACTTCTTCAGCTTGACTCTGGTCTTCTTCTGCTCGGACGACTCCATACTGGAGTTCTTCACTACTGCACAGACACACAGATCTGTGTCATGACTCAACAATAACCCTGTATGCAGTTAAGATTTCTTTTACAAATGCACGTCTGTACCTCTGTTCTTCTTTGAGTCTCTGGGGTCTTTCTCTTTGTCATGTTTCTCGCTTCCAGGAGACTCGGGCATGTCCTCTTCAATCGCCTCATCGGACTCCCAAGCCTACAACACGTGCATTAGAATTATAGTGATGCTTATTGCATATTTTGTTGTACTGTGTATTGTGTATGTTTTACTCACATGTGTGTTGATGGTCTCAGAAAGTGCTCTGAACCAGTCATTGATAACACTGTCGATCTCAGACTGGATCAGCAGCTCTGTGCCAACTCGTGTCTTTAGCTGCCAGGGTCAAAGTTCACATCAGGTCAGTGGAGGCAGATTTGGTGTCCAGACAGACTCAGTTACAATAATACATTAAAATATACCACCGGCCACATTATTAGGTACACATGTCCAACTGCTCATTAACACAAATTTCTAATCAGCTATTCACATGGCAGCAACTCAATCCATTGAGGAATGTAGACATGGTCAAGATGATATGCTGCAGTTCAAACTACATCAGAATGGGAAAGAAAGGTGATTTAAGTGACTTGGAACATGGCATGTTTGTTAGTGCCAGACGGGCTTGTGTGAGTATTTAAGAAACTGCTGATCTACTGGGATTTTCACGCACAACCATCTCTAAGGTTTACAGAGAATGGTCTGAAAAAGAGAAAATATCCAGTGAGCGGCAGTTCTGTGAGCGCAAATGCCTTGTTGATGCCAGAGGTCACAGGAGAATGGCCAGACTGGTTCCAGCTGATAGAAAGGCAACAGTAACTCAATTACCCATTTGTTACAACCGAGGTATGCAGAAGAGCATCTCTGAACGCACAACATCCAACCTTGAGGCGGATGGGCTACAGCAACAGAAGACCACACCGAGTGCCACTCCTGTCAGCTAAGAACAGGAAACTGAAGCTACAATTCACACAGGCTCACCAAAATTTGTACAATAGAAGATTGGAAAAACGTTTGCCAGGTCTGATGAGTCTCAACTTCTGCTGAAACATTGGGATAGTAAAGTCAGAATTTGGCATCAAGAACATGAAAGCATGAATCTATCCTGCCTTGTATCAACGGTTCATTGTGGTGGTGGAGTAAGGGTGTGCTGGATATTTTCCTGGTACACTTTGGGCCAATTAGTACCAATTGAGCTTCTTGCTGACCATGTCCATCCCTTTATCACCACAGTGTACTCATCTTCTGACGGCTACTTCCAGCAGGATAACGCGCCATGTCACAAAGCGCGAATTATCTCAGCCTGGTTTCTTAAACATGACAATGAGTTCACTGTACTCAAATGGCCTCCAGTCACCAGATCTCAATCCAATAGAGCACCTTTGGGATTTGGTGGAACAGGAGATTCACATCATGGATGTGCAGCTAACAAATCTGCTGAAACTGCATGAAGCTATCATGTCTATTTTGGACCATAATCTCTGAGAAATATTTCCAGTACCTTGTTGAATCTATGCCACCAAGGACTAAGGTAGTTCTGAAGGCAAAAGGGGGTCCAACCCGGTATTAGTAAGGTGTACCTAATAAAGTGGCTGGTAAGTGTATATTATAATCATAAACATGCTGCAATGTGTTCAGATTTTCCTTGCTAATAATTAAACTACACTAAAAATGGCTTTTGCTGCTCGTTCAAACTTGTTCAAATTTCAAACTTAATTTTTTTATGTTCAGTCCACTTCAATTTGTAAAAACGATTAAATTAACTTCATCAATCTGTGTTGGGACAACAGGAAAAAATTATGGAACCCAACAATTTTTACAGCGTACTTATGAAACCTTTTTTGTATCACAAAATATTAAAAGTAAACTATTATTCTCTTTATTATTTTCTAACAACAGAACATTTGTATCTTATAATAATCCTTTTTTGTTTTTTTTTTAAATTCCAAATTATTCAAATAAACTCTTCACTGCAGCAATTAATATTCAAGTTTTATTTCTTAAACAACTGTAATTGCATAATAAATGGTCAGAAGTGTAACATCTGAGCATATGAAGTTGTATTAGCAAGAAATAAAACAGCAGATCTTGAAAGAAAGCAGAATTGTAAGACATAAGTTCTCAATAACAAAATCTGAACTCGAAATTGTAAGAAATATTCTGAGACGACTCATAACAGTGGAAAAACATCTCAATCTCACATGGCTTAATGCTTTTTATCTTCTAATTACTAGCCTGAAGACAGAACTGTAAATACTACAAAATCAGAACTAGAATATTAAAACAGCAGGTGTTTCCAACAGACTTTGAGGAATTCAAAGGTAAAATCTTCTAACTCTCACCTCAATGACATGTTTCTTGCTGGACTTTTCTTTGGATGCCCACTCGACCGAACCTCCTCTGAGGTCCACAGTGAACTCTGGTTTGGACTGGTTTCCTCCGAACTTTAAAAACAAAGGTGAGATTAAAATCACTCCACTCTCTCCATAAATTAATTATCTTCTGGAAGTTATTTAGGATTCTCTTTAGTCCAGTGCTGTTAAACATGAGCTGCATTGGTGGTCCCGGTCAAAAGAGCACATTCTGCTTTTTTAAGTGTATATTAGTTCTGGGTGCCAGGGAATGAACAATAATAGAGTTAGAGTGAAATATGAAATGCACAATGCACGCACTTCACTGATTTATTATTTATAGCTCAGGTTTGCAAAGAGCATTCCCGCATTCTCCTCGCTCAATTTTGTATGCGATTCAGATTTTTTTTTTTACACATACAAATTGCGTAAAATAAATTAGTCTGAATATGCACATATGCATGCCAGTTCCTTAGTGCATCCATTAACTGGTTATTTGACATGACAGTCGTTTTAAACTCTCCCTCTCTTGCTGGAGGAATTCACTTCAAGCTCAAGGCAGGGGATGATAAGTAAATAAGGCAGGAAGTATGACATGCACAAAAAAAGTGGAATACAAGCTGCCCTGTTCAGCTGATCTCAAAACAGCTCTGCATCACAAAAAACTTAATTTTCTTAGAACTTTTTTTATAATATACTATTTCTATCCAATTCATTCACTTCTTGGATCTTTAATCTAGGCAAAACTGTTCCAAGATCAGCGTACGCCAAGTTCAGACTACACAATATCAGATTATTATAGTGCAACTTATTAGACATAAAGTGCTGCGGAGATTCCTAAATGATAATCCAACACAATCTCACGGCAATTCGTAACGTTTTGACTTAGTGGCTAATTCGTATGAATTCGTACGATCTAATTCAAATACGATTTGCTCATCCCCCAATGACGGTTGGGTTTAGGGGTGGGGTTAGGTGCCACGCCTCCTTTTTAAAATCGTACAATTTTATACGAATGAACTCGTACGAACTCATACGAATTAGCCACTAAACTGACAAAATGTAAAATGCTTACGTTTTCTCGTGAGATCAGGCTGGATAATCTGCACTTGGCACAATTTTTTTTTTTTTTTATGTATTTTTTCATTGTCACATCTAAGACACTTCTAGATATACTAATGTGTCTTTTTTAGTCCACTATGACTAGATTTCTGACCAATAAGAGCACAAAAGCTCATCTGTACATAACTTTTAAACATGGTGAAATTAAAGCGAAACAATGGTATTTATGCCGCTAGGTTGAATTATGAAATGAAGGCAAAATTTGTGGATTTATGACAACATATTTCCTAACTTAATATTTTTTCCAGATTTGTTTTATGCTTTCTGAAAGTCAGTCACTAGTTCAACCTTCTCGATGACATCACGCATATTACTAAAGACTTCCAGTGATGATTGGTTGAAAAGCAACATAATAGACTTGCATACAGACTTAAATTAGTTGATTTTCAAAAGTAAAATGTTGTGTAGTCTGAACCGGGCGATAGAGGGCACATTCACTCTGTCCATAGAGGTTGACACATACAGAGGAGGCCCGTGCGCGTCTGCAGTGTGTATAAGACACTGCAGGCCGGGGCTTTATCGAACGCTTCCAGTTACTTAGCAATGAAAGGAGGAGTTCAGGAAAGGAACCGTTGTGGCAGTACGACTTTGAAGAGACAGGGGAGAGATGGAAGAAAGGAAAACAACCGAAAAGAGAATGATGATGCATGAAAACACTCACAGCACATACATGGGAGACATAAATGAAGGAGAGACGTATTGTATATATCAGCAAGAGAGCTTATACTACATTTTTACATGAAAGAAATGAAGAGTTCAGATGCAAAAACCGCTAAATGCCATCTGAAATGTTCTCCTAAAATGACATTTTTCTTAGCCTCCTATGTTTATGTTTAGTTATTTAATTTTAAAGGCAATGAAAAGAACGTATACGTCACTATAAAAGTCAAATGACTGACCCTACACACAGGAGTCTGAGAAAAATGCAAATTTTAGAAGAAAATATCAAATGGCTTTTAGAGATTTTTGCATCTGAATTCTTCAAATATATATTTTTCCCAATGTGGATGCACATGGTACATAAATGGAGGCAGACTACACTCAAAAAATGACTTTTGCTGCTGGTTCTAAGTCAAACTACTTATTTTAAGTGAGCTGAAACAACACAATCAATAATTAAAAATTTTTTTATGGGGGTCAACTTAATATTTTTATATTCAATCCACTTAAATTTGTAACAACGATAAAGTTAACTTAATCAATGTGTGTTGGGGCAACGTTAAGGAATTGTGGGGAACCCAATTGTAAAAAATGCTGACTTCCACACAATCGATTTGTGTTGAGACAACAAGAAAGAATTAGGATAACTTATTAGTTTTTACAAATTTTAGTGGATTAAACATGAAACAATAATGCTGTCCCAAAAAACTCCACAATTGTGTTGTTTCACACAGAAGTTTGAACAATTGTTTTTTTTGATGTACACCGTAAAAAGTGAAAACTTAAACAAATTACTTTGACTTGTTACAATTAAAGGAATTAAGTTTGACAAACATAATTTATGATAGTTTTCAGTAATAAATCTAGTTAGTTATTTTAAGTGTAACAAGTCTTAGTAATGTATTTATGGCAAGTATAAGTATTGTTCGCTATTAATGGTGAACTGTTTATCTAACCAACCTTCTGTCTCACTACAATCCAACCCGCTCTTTAAGATCTCAAAACTCAGGGCTTCTGGTAGTACCTAAAATAGCAAAGTCGAGTAAAGGAGGTCGAGCCTTCTCATTTATGGCTCCTAAACTCTGGAATAGCCTACCTGATAACGTCAGAGACTCAGACACACTCTCTCAGTTCAAAACTAGATTAAAGACCTATGTTTTTAGTAAAGCATGTATGACGCATGAGTATGCTCCACGCAGGTGAGCTGGCTTGACAACCACCTGTAGGACACACTCCTCCTTATACACCAGACATTGTGTTAGAAACTCTCATATGCTTCACATGCTTGCTTCTATGTTTGTTTATTTAACAGCTATTTTTATTTATAACACTCCATTTTTGCATCTCGTTTAAATACACTATGAACAGCAGCTACGCTAATTATTTTCTTCTCTATTCCACGTGGGGATACTCATACCGAGGCCCCTAGAGACTATGCAACACCATTGAAGCGATCCAAGACCTGTGAAGAGATGATCCCAAGGTATCCATAATCCTGGACCAGGCCGTATCCCGAGCTGATGCTTTGGTGGTCATGGAGGAATGTTGTGCATGAGACTGATTGCTGAAAGACCACAGTACAAACGAGCCCCCGCATTGATCCTGTGGGCCAGTCTCACACCTGCAGCTTCTCCATGATGGACGTCCAGCTCCTCCAGTCTGCGGGCGCCTAGACTGCAGCTCCACACAGAAAGTTTGACCAGAAGAATAATGGTCGTGCCAAACAGAGCCTGGTTTCTCTCAAGGTTTTTTTTTTCCTTCAATTCATCAATTGGTGAAGTGGAGTGGCTCTTCAGAGTTTGAACTTTCAGCAGTGAAATTTAAACCACACTGAACCGAATTAAACTGAACTTCAGCTCTGAAAACTGGACTTTACTAGAACTACTGTGTGTTAAACAGCTTTGACAGAATCTACATTGTAAAAAGCGCTGTATAAATAAACATGAATTGAATTGAACAATACTTGTACTTGCCACAAAACATAAAAGTATTATTATTATATTAACATGGGAAGGGATTTATTTGTACTGTAATATAAGTAATTTATTATTATTATTATTATTATTATTATTATTATTATTATTATATTAATAATATATTGAATGATTTGTACTGCACTGTATGTACTGTCCTATTCTTGTTTTATTAAATAAATTACTAAAACTTGAAACACCTAAAAGAACTCAATTAATTTATTAATGAAAACTGTCATAAATTAAGTTAGTCAAACTTAATTCATTTAATTGTAACATGAAGTAATTTAAGTTTTCCCTTTTTACAGTGTATGGGGAAGCCTGCTAGTATTCAAAGCATGTAAACGGAAATAACATTATCAACTGTTACTACAGACTAACAAGGTTGAAGCATCTTTGAAGGGTACATTTTACAGATTTGACCCACTGTAAGTTGGCATGAATACATACCCAGCTGGTGCCGCTGCCCTGACCCTTTGCAAACAGTAAAGAGGATCCCTGCAGGACCGTCCAGGTGGAGGCCCAATTCTTCCTGCAGGACATTAAAAACAACAGATGCATCTGTGTCACTTGACTAAAGATCAAATGAGGGAGTGCTAAAGAGAACATGCAAATAACCACTTTGCATCTTTCAGCTTAAAAAATACATTAGATCATTGTAGCATCAACAAATACACTGTGAGAATTCTCAAAAATAGCTTGTATTAATATTATGGTAACACTTTATTTTGATGGTCCACTTGAGTATTAGTAGACTGTCTGCTTAATATCTGTTGATACTGCTCCTTCAACAGACATTTAACTGACTATAAGAAACTTTGTAAGTACATGTCAACTTACCCTACTCCCCAACCTAACAGTCTACTACTAATCTAATGAGAATTAGTTGGCATGTAGGTGCAATGTAACTTAAATTCAACAAACGGACCATCAAAATAAAGTGTGACCAATATTATTACTATTTCATTTAATTTGATATTTTCTCAAATAGCATTAGTGTATCTATTTCCCCACATCTATTATAGTGAAGCATTTATTTTTTTTACCTGACTTTCTTGCCATGTTCAGTGATCTTGGTAACATTGAGAACACCACACTTTTCTGAGGGCTGGAGAGAGGAGAACATTTTGCTCAGTGAATACAAATTATTAGGTATAATATAATAATAAAAAAGCTCAATTATTTAATGACACTGTATATTACAGTATTATAGAGTGCATTGGTGGCCTGTCCACTTTATCACATTTGTTCTGGAAGTATTTTCTACATTTTAATTACCATAGGGCTTTTAAAGTCTTCATTAAAGATTTGGAAGTCATTTTTTTTTTTTTAGAAAGTGCACCTTTTTGGTTCTGTGTGGTCTAGGTTGCTGTAATTATTTTTGGTGGTTCCTGCACATGTCAGTAATCATAGGAAAAAAGAAAAATATCTCTATCATAATCTATGCACAAGTTATTCTATTCCAACTCATGAGAGAACAGAACCACTTATGGGGTATTGGGCCAGTAGAGACCTTTAAAATTGAAAGAATGCGGAAGTAAATGATGTCATGGACCCGGTATCGGGTACGCAGAATTTTTAAACCCTTATTTCTGTATATCTATGAGTAAGAAGTGATTTGTATTGATAATGACTTTGCTGAAATGAATTAAATGTACATGTTTTGTCATTAATAACAATCTAAGTTGTAATCTAAAAAATTATTTTTTGTGAAATGTATAGAATTACAATAGATTATATATTAACTTAATTTACAACACCTTAAAGGTCTCAAACTCAATTCCTGGAGGGCCGATCTCAAACTCAATTCCTGGAGGGCTGCAGCTTTGCAGTTTTGCTCCAACCCTAATCAAACACAGCAGACTCAACTAATCAAGGTGTTTAACACTAGTGTCTAGTAGTCTTGAACTCCTTGACTATTTGGATCAGCTGTGTTGGATTAGAGTTGGAGCAAAACTTAAAATTATTTTTTGTGAAATGTATAGAATTACAATAGATTATATATTAACTTAATTTACAACACCTTAAAGGTCTCAAACTCAATTCCTGGAGGGCCGCAGGTCTACACAGTTTTGCTCCAACCCTAATTTTTTAAGTATTTAACTGAATAAAAACATAGAAAAGTCACAAATGCGCATTATTATTATTTGTTTTTAAGAATTATGAATTTCCAATTTTAAATAAAAAATTCCAAGGAGGACCTCTGTTTTTTTTCTTCTGTGGAGTATCATGGGTAACATAATTTTTCATCACAAGTTCCACTGTTAAACATGAATACTATTAAAAAACTAAATAAATAGGATTAACATAAGCATCAAATCAATTAACAACACTGGAGCACTTAAAACATGTCTGTCTTTACAAATTATGCTCAGAAAAAAATCAGATTTTTACTTCCAGAACCCAAATGTTGCACTCTATAATGATAATACTATCAATATTAATATGCACACAATATAATATCATAGTTATTTGCAGCAGCAGTAGTATCTAAATTAGAAAATAGCACTGGTCATTCGCTGATGACAACATGCATTTAGAAGAGAACTGAATCTTAATATACTGAATCATGCATGAACAGAGGGACTCAGGTTAGTGTGGATACTAACGGTAGAGGGGTGTTTTGGTGAGGATGGACAGGAGTCTGATTCAGGAGAGTTGTGTTTGGCATTTACAGACTCCTGTAAGTCATAAAGCAGAAACAGTGATGTTAAATATTCAGAATAGAGAGGGGTTTACAGGAGGAAAAAAAAAATGTTAAATCCATTCTCAGATAAGGTTAGAATTTCCTAAGAGAAAAATGCTGGTGTGTTAGTCTGCACATTGACAGATAATGGTGATTTTTTGACGTCAGTAATATTTGAGGAGTTAGTGTAAAAATAGCAGAAGCAAGCATACGAAAAAATACAGATACACCTATAGAAAAAATTAGGAGATCACTAAAATTCAAAGTAATGTATTTGAATCAAGCAATTTTTGTTTTGGTCTGCAAACTGATGTTTTTTTCAAAATTAAAAATAAAAATGTAAAAAATATGCCATGTTTTCAGATATTCTTATTTCAAGAAAACAAAATATGGTAACAATTTAGAATAATGGTGCATTAGTATTATGTATTTACTAACTTTAAGTATGAATAATCTTGTAAAGAATCTACTAATCATAGTTCAACAATTATTAAGGTCTTATTAAAATTCAAAGTTGTGCTTGTTAACATTAGCTAATGCACGCTGAGATAACATGAACTAACATATTTTAACTTAAATAACATTAACTTAAAGATGGATAACTACTGTAATAAATAGAGATGCTCCGATTGATCGGTCAGAGATCAGTATCGGCCAATAATCACATTTCACATTTCTGATCTGATCTCACGAACCCATCACAAGTGTTTGTTTATGCCTTTACAAGCAGAGGAAGATGCATGTGCGCGTTCGAGAAATACATCAGCAGTACTACAACACATGAGCAACATTTCCAAATTGCTTCGTTACTAATGTTTCTTACCATTTTTGCATTTGTTGTATCAATTTGTTTTGTTAAGCAACTTTTGACCATTACATGTATGCAACATCCTTAATTTATTCACTTGGGTAAGGCGAGAGCTCATTAGAGGGAAAATGTGCTTTATGCAACGGCAAAGTTCCATAAAGCTTGAAGCATCAGAATTGGTACTCGGTATTGGCCGATCACCATGACAAGGAATCAGTACCCAGTATGGGCTGCAAAAATCCTGATCGGAGCATCCCCAGTAATAAATGTATTACTAATTGTTTATTCATGTTAACTAATATATTAATGGACCATTATTTTAAACTGTTACCTAAATTAGTAACGTTTTTAACTTAATATTATGTTATAATAGTATTTAAGAAGGTAAAATAAAATAAAATAACTATAATTTCATATAAAAATATTCAAAATATATATTTTATATTATTTGAAATTTTGAATAAATGTTTTAGATCTTAATAGAATAGAACAAATATGAACATTTTACTCACACTCCTAAAGTGGTCTCCTAATTAATTTCTTCCATTGCTTCATGCACACAAATAAAATGCAAGATATAAAGAGAACATTTTGAGGAGGATTTCATCATACTGATTTAATTTCTTGATTCGCTTTGAAAAAAAAAAACTTTCAATTTGTGAATTGAAAATCAAAAGGTCTGTAATCACATTTGATTGGTTACAGGATGTGGAGTTGACTAACTTTTCTGTACACTGGCAGGCCGAAGCCTCTGGGGGGGCGGTTCACGCTGAACCATCTGTTTTTAAATGGCAGCTGGAATGAAAACCATTGTGCAACATAATATCAGGCTTGCTCCATTTCGCATCTTTAAAGAACCAGTAACTGAGTTAAATAATAATAATAATAATAATAAATAATAGCATTAATAATATTAAAAATACAAAAAAATTGGTACAGGATTAAGGATTGTTAAGTGCTCTACTTGAGGAAATATATTTGGTCCGTGTTAATCTTCACTGGCATCTGGGCGCAGAAAAAATGAATTTTGACAGCCTCCTAATTGGCTTTTCGGCTGCATGCTGGTTTCATAGTTAAAGATATGACAAGGCCTGAGAGTTACAGGCATGCAGTTAAAAATAACAAAAAATGCAAAAAAAAAAGAAAAAAAAAAAGCCAGGGCAATAAACACCTAAACATGAAAGCAGTTGTGTTACTTTCAATATGTTGGAGTGGGTGATTTTATATTTAAAAGTAATTTTTATGTACATAGAAAGCATTAACCCTTGTAGATCAATTTAAAAATGTAACAAAGGTGTTTAGAAGAAAAAAAATTTGTTTTCTTTTTAACTTTCAATTAATCATTTCTTTACCAGCATCAGCCATGGTGGTTCATCCTGGATCATTTTTAATGGTTTGAACAATAAATTACAGTTTATTTACATGAAAACTCCGTTTTTGTGAAACACTAATGTTTCATACCAAATAATAATAATAATAATAATAATAATAATAATAATAATAATAATAACTTAATTTTAATTAATGGCCAGCTGTGCTCAAACAAAAAGTCAGACCTTAGAAAAAGATGCCAAAATGAGTCAAAAAAGTCCTGAGAACACACAAGGATTAAATGCAAATTGCTATTTTAATGTTTCAAAAAAAACATGAAACATCTAAACATTAATGATTGGAAACATTGTTCCACCAGACTTCTACTAAATAATAATAATAATAATTAAAGAATTTGATTACATTTTAAATGATTACAATATAATTCACAAATGTATATTAAAATATAATTACCTTCTTGTTGGCAAATAGGTAAAACCAAGTGGTCTGAAGGATAGTGGCAAAGTATAAAGATTTGAAATGCACTGTCATCCTCAAATCGAGACTTTTGTTATGTCATCAGCGTAAGCCTATTTTATATTCCCCAAACTGAACTGTGATTGGCTGTTTGTGTTTAACAACATATATGTGTACCTTGTCACTGATGTCCAGCACATATGTGCTGTGTCTCCATTTGGTCAACACAATGGGCTCCTGCTGCTTCCTTTCCAAACTGTAACTCTTGGGAGCTTCTCCAGAGATTGGAGGAGAGAGATTATACTGTGAACATACAGGAAAGAAAGAGAGAAAGTGTGATTAAAACGGACTGATCATATATAAAAAAAAAAACTTCCACATGAATAATCATAGCCATGCTGACATGAGTGGATGGCAAGCCGTTTCAACTTGTATTCATTGTCAGAAAATGAATTCTTGATATCAAGAATTACATTTTTGACATCAAGAATATAATTGATGATGTCAGGAATTTAATTTCCTGTTAAGCAATAAACTAAGTAAATTACCAGGCAAGCCATATTTATTTTATTGCTTAAAACAATTAAATTTTTGATATCAAGAATTGTATTTTCTATTTCAAGAATTCAAATCCTGAGAAAGATTAAAAGTCAAAACGGTGTGTGAATTGTGTCAAAACATAAAAAATTAAACGGCCTTGTTACGACTTTATAGTTTTGCTCTAGGGTTTAAGAGGTAACATTTAAAGGTGGTTAAAATTTGTGGTGAGTTGGTGGCAATATTTCAACAACAACAACCAAAATACTGCCAAAAATAAGTGAATTTATTTACAATAGTGAAAAAGTCAAACAGAAAACAAAAAAAAGTGTTATTTACAAGATCACACAAAAAAGAGAATAAATCAACGTATTATGGTTGGGGAAACGAGAATTAAGTGGCGCCAAATAAACGAAAGCAATATAACAAAACGCCCAAATCTAGCTAATATAACCCCCTAAACTATCTATTAGAAAATAAACAAACAGAACATCTTCAGCGTTTTCACGCTATAACTTAACCTACTCTACTATCCAAAAATATGGAGAAAACTTACAGCGGGTGGCGCTCACTTCTAAACTAGTGTGTTTAGACAGTGGAGTTATCTACGTAATGCAAGATGTATGTCACGTGACATCTAAACTCCTCGAATCCCAGAGCAAGGCTGACGCCACCTTAACACCTCTTTTGCGTGAGAAACCACTTCAATCCCCGACAGATTTAACTTTTTTAAGGATTTTTTTGTTAAAGCAATCTTTCTCACAGTATAGATTTCTCTAAGTACGCTCCCCATAACAATATTGGTTGTGTCTTGTTGAAAGTAAAATTAAAGTCCTTGTTTACACCCTTGTTTCTTCACAGTTGACTACAAAGACTCTTTGTGCCATCTAAAGTCCTAATGTACTGGAATTACCATCACCACACACACACACCCACAAATCTACCTTTAAACTAATATTTTTAATAGGAAGCTATACAATATTATATTGGTGGATACACATTAGATTAGTCAGTACTGAAGCCAAATCTGGAGCTTATCTAACAAAACAACTTACAACAACGGTCCAAAAAGGAGTACACCCAAATGTATATGTTATAGAAAAATATTAAATACAAATTTAAAAAAGAGAAAAGTCAAGAGAAGCAAAAAAAATGTAAAAATTTTGTTGAAATTTTGTAGAATCTTGTTGAATTTAATTGTATTATCTTTCGATTTCTAAATATGTTTGGTGACTAAAATATTATTTTAATAAATATATCGGTTTAATAAATCTGTTTTGTTTACATGCACCAAAATACGTTGCCTATATTCACTGAGAAATGGTTAAAATATTCATTTATTCATGACATTTATTCACTATAACAGTAAATACTGATTAATTACTATTACGATATAAAACAGAATTGACTGAACAGCAATATTCAATAAACAACACCATCTATAATAAAAGCTATTATATAAAAGATAAAATAGAGCTGCACAATATAAAGAAAAATCTGACATTGCAATATTTTGTTTTGCTGTGAAATTTATTGCGATATGTATATAATATCACCAGATGATTTTTAATAGCTCTATTTGGGAAGATTTCATCCATTTAGATCAACTGGGATAATTAAATCTTTTTCTATGTAGTGCATCGGCATGACATATAATAAATTACCAACATATATAAATTCAAAAGAGCAAAAATAAAAATTAAATAAACAGTGCTTTAGGGTTTTCTGGGGAGCGTTAAAGTAATCAAGGACAATGAAACGTAAAATAACATGGTCATCATTGTATAAATAATTGAAATTATTTATGAAGATTAAATTAAATCTTTGATAAACACTGTAATTTTGCGGTGTGACTATTGCGAATATACACATTGCAATATTAATGCTCAAACGATATATAGTTCAGCACTATTAAAAAAAGTTGAGAGTTCAAAGTCAGCAGTGGATACTCTAAAATTTCAGAAAACATATTTGTAAAAATGTGCCTTCAGCCACAACCGTTTGCTCTGAAACAAATAACAGATTAATTGGTTTAAAGATTGACCGCTTTATATAAACAAAACAACATTTATTTAATGTTTAACCACTTTAGAAGCACACATCAGAGCCAGCAGTAGATTCCAGAAAAAATGTCAGAGGCAAGCATACTCTCCGGCGGGTTTAAGTAGGCTCAATCTCATAAATCGATGAAACAAACTGACAAATAGGAGCAATTTTTAAATAAATAAACTGCATATTCAAACTTTAACTACATTTTAGTCTTCAAAACACTTCAAAAACAATCCATGAAACAATTGCAATAGTATTTGTACATGCATTCAGCCATAACATTGTGTGAGGGATGCTGAAGGTGGAGTGATACAAACTGTGAAATAGTTCCTGTGGTGATACTAGCATAATATATGACATGGCTAGAAAGACTCTACAGTGTATCAGATTTGAGAATCAGAATGAACTATTATATAACAGAACAAAACTGATACACAATATTAGAGCACAGTAATATACAAAAACTTTGCTCCAGTTTCAAATGCTGGCTAAATGAAACTCATTTATATACTAAAGGAACATCCTCAACGACTAAAACACAGAAGTGTAAAGAGTACCTCTCTCCTCAGCGTCCACGGCACCATGTGAGGTTAGTTGCCCCCCTCTGAACATAAGCCCACCCAACACACACACACACCATTGTAGCACAACATGTGTGCATACAGTACGCTTGTAATGACAGTTAAGTGTATGCGTGTTAAATAAGTAGAGTGTGGTCAGATAAACAGCGTCCGGCAGCGACACTCATCTCAGATAACCAGATTAAGGAATCAGAGTTACTTTTAGACTTTCCCAGTAAACCTCCTGCTGTCCAGGTTTACAGTTGAGTCAATGAACAGCACATGACCTAAAGACATGAGAAAGGCTGTTTGGGTGCACCTTTGAAACACAGTTAACTTACTTTTGGTAACTCCCATTCTGAGCGAGACCCATCAGCGCTGTAGTAATACGGCCGTCCCTGTTCGTCCACATGCTTAATCCACTGCCAAAAAGAATACATATAAATAAGAAATATAACGATTACTATTTGCATTCACACTAATCAACAATACCAATGTTCACATGAGGCTCGGACACTTCAGTTTCATTTTTCAAAAACCCCAAGAAAAAAAACAGTAGCTCTTGGGTAGATGTCAGATCCTTCGAATATGACAGGTGTTTGGAGAAATCTTTTTTACATATATAAATAAAAATAGTTCTCTACAAATTTAATTTAAAAATGTTTAGGAGTATACAAACGGCCCTTTACACTGGGTTTCATCTATAATTAGAATGCCAATAGTGTGTGAAAAGCTCTTTGCGGCACCTTCTCGTTGGTGTATTCAGACACATAGAGTGTGTGTCCGTGTTCATCCAGCTCTTCAGACCAGCCTCGAGGTGGAGAGCCGTACTGACTGTCTGACTGACTGGAATGTGTGCTGGGACAGTTCTCCTCTGACGACAAGTGCTGGAGAACACAAGGAAACAAGAGAGAGTGAAAAAAAAAAGGCATATTCTGAAATATTTGGTTAATGTTTTTAATTGGTAAAACATCTCATTTATTTAGCTCCAATTGTATAGCGCAGCACCAACAATGCTATGGTAATGCTCTGTGATATATACATGAAATCCACTACTAGTAAAGTTATTACTAGTATTTTTCAACTGAAATTCAATTAGCTTTGGATTGAAATATCTCCAAAAGGTATAAATGCAAATGATTTAAAATAAAATCATATTTTAATTTTTTTCTCAATAATAATCATAAACATTTAAACTATCAAAAGAAAAAATATATACACAAAAAGCATAATTAATAATATTGTTATTATCAGTATTATTTAAAAAAATAAATTTATTTGTAACCAGTAGCTTAGGAAAAGCATCTAGAAAACATAACTGTAGCAAATAATAATAATAATAAAAATAATAATAATAATAATAATAATAATAATAATAATAATAATAATACTGTATTAATTAAAATTTTGCAATAATAATAGTTATTTTTTATCTACTAATGTTTTTATTACAAGCCATTGCTTATTTTTGAAATAATTAACACATTATTATTATTATTATTTATTTATTTTATTTTATTTTTTTAATTATCATTATTATTGTTAATAGCATTGTTTCCATAAAACAAACAAAATCACTATGTAAATGTTTTACTTTTTTATAATATTTATTTATATAATATTTATAATAAATTTTTTTTAATAAATATTAAAAATGTTATTATATACAAAATGAGGACTAAAGATTTAACTGACAATTGAATGCAATGTCACTAAAAATAACTATATCTTATAATGATATGTTTCTTAATTAAAATACAGATTGAAGCTGGCCTACTGCCATTTTAACACCATTAATGCATAAAAGCAAACGCTTTTATTAATGTATGACCACTTTTATATTTTCACCACTAGATGGCAATTATGGACAGTGGAAACAGTCAAACTCAACTGAAACTATAGACACAGATGTCCTGAAAGAGTCTGGAAAACAGGCCAAACAGTTTACTTTTCTAAACACATATCTCTAACAGTAACTTAACACAGAAACACTTCTGTCATTTTTAAATACTATCCTGTAACAACAGTAATATGAGCTCTGTCTAAAGCTGGGTCAATGTGTGATGAAGCTTAAACATCTAAATAGCATTTTTCTAAAGCTTAAATATAAACTGAAGACCTACTTCAACTCTGGCCTACTTCAAACTTTCACATACTGTATGGCCACACTCACATAAGCAATGCAAATGTGCTGCGCTTTACAGATGAAATCAGATATATCATTTACATGAACTGCAGGATACTGGAGGGACTGAGAATTTTTATTTTTCAAATACAGATAATGATTCTCCCCTATTTCTGAATAGACAAAAAATAACAAAGAAATTTACATAAATTAATAGAGGTTTTGATGGTCAGTGTGCGTTGTGATCATTTACTTTCTAAACTGAAATGAAAGAAGCAAAAATGAGAAAACGAGTGGACACAGAGAATGGTAAAAGAGAAAATGACTAAATAATTGCTGAAATTTTTCACACTGTATTATTTTTTATGTCCTCCTTATCCACTCCTTGTTGTCTATGGGAAGATGGTGCAAAACTGATATGGGTAGTGTTTAATATTTCTGTGAAAGGTACAGAAAATAGCGTGATTGTATATTTATTAGAATACTGATACAGCAACTTTTACTTTGTTGAACAAACTGACGTCACAGGCTCAAATTTAGTTGACTAATCGGCAGAAAGAGGCGTGTGTATGACTGCCCTCATGCGTAAAACAAACGTGAAGCTGTTTATTCATTTTCCACTTGTAAACCCTAAAATCAAGCCTTTTTCATTTTAGTACAAATGAAAACAAACAAAAACAGTCCTTTTTTGGTTTCTGCTTATTTCAAATTGGAAAACAAATCATCATAACACACACAGAGCTCTAACAAGCTTTTATTTTGTGCAATGTTTTTTATATTACATTATTCTATCATTTGAAAGGATATATACCTATATACCTCAGTGGAAATAATTATTCAGTATTACTCCAAGAATTAGCATTTTTTTAAGATTCCCAAACATTTTCAATGTCAAAAACATTATTAATGGTTGTCTGTTGATGTAATGGGCTATATGCACAGCAAGTGTTTTTCAGCCACAAATAAAGTGGCAGTGAAAGATCAATGTGACAATCGTTATTGAATTAAGATATAGTCAGTTAAACAGACATAAGCATTCATTTAGTTGTTCAAGCATAAAACAAGAAGAAAGGTCATCATAATGCCTCTGGTAAAACGAGATGCAAATGTTGTCAGGAGCAGCAGGTGAGTGTAGAAACTATTGAAAATACGATGGTAAAATGAATTTCCATATTTTAAAGACAAGGTGCAGAATAATATAATTTAACGCAGTGCTTCTTGTCTGGTTTAAGTTATATTGCATTGCAATCAGGCAGTGAAGAGCATTGATTTTTTTAAAGAAACCAGATCTAATATGTGGTGGTTTTATAACGAGGTGACAGTCCACCAGAAGTGCCTGAGCTGGCTTACTGAACAATAAAAGTACCTGTGCATAAAGCCCATTGCTACATCCTTCATTAAAATAGCTCATTAAATTAAAATCAATGTTTCTATCCCAACTATAAACTCTTATCCCAGCACAGCTGTAATTCCTGTAACATACAAATAATAATTCTGGGTGAAAAGACTAAAAACTGAATCAGTTTCATAACCCTGCCTGATGACTTTGGTTTTCAGTTGTTGTTTTTTAAAAATCAATATATTTATTATTTTCACATCAGCAATTTACAGAATAAACTCATTATACATATATATATATATATATATATATATATATATATATATATATATATATATATATATATATATATATATATATATATATATATATATATATAGTTGAAGTCAGAATTATTAGCCCCCTGAGTCATTAGCTCCGTTTATTTTTTTTCCCCAATTTCTGTTAAACGAAGAGAAGATTTTTTCAACACATTTCTAAACATAATACTTTTAATAACTCATTTCTAATAACAGATTTATTTTATCTTTGCCATGATGACAGTACATAATATTTGACTAGATATTTTTCAAGACACTTCTATACAGCTTAAAGTGACATTTAACGGCTTAACAAGGTTAATTAGATTAACTAGGCAGGTTAGAGTAATTATTGTATACTGATGGCTTGTTCTGCTGACCATCAGAAAAAAATATAGCTTAAAGTGGCTAATTATTTTGACCTTAAAATGGTTTTTAAAAAATTTTAAACTGCTTTTATTCTAGCGAAATAAAACAATTAAGACTATATTATACAAATAATAATATATGTATACACATACACATATACATACACATATACATATTAACCCTTGCAAGACTAAAGACTTAAACCTTATTGCGAGGCATGAGCTAAGATGTAACATCAAAAAGAAATCAAAATAAAAACAAAAACAATAGAACAAATATAAACACGCATAACTAATGCTAAATACAGTAGTTAAAGCACTACTAAACATTCACAACTAGGTAGTAGGGTTCCACGTAAACATATGCAATAATGTACCAAATTCTATTTTATATATGGGGCGATATTCTCAGTAGGAATCATGTTCAATCTTTTATGTGTATTATACTGTATATCTTGTAACTCTAACAATCTATGTCGATTAAGTGAAAAACTATTCATTTAAACTACAAAATTAAAATGTTGAAGCACTATTACAGATGAGTTTCCAATGTGGGATTTCATAATTGAATATATACTGCTGTGATTAAAGCATAAATAATCATGCAAACTCCGATTGTTCAGAACTGGACATTTAAATCCAGATCACAAACTTTATCAATTAATCATTCAGCCACGGCAGATTGATTTTTTGTGTTGTTCATTACCTCCATGTCTCCAGTGTTGGACGTGTCTCCTCGACTGACCCCGTTATCCCGTGAGCGCGGGGGTTTCCAGGTTCTCTCCTGCGTGGTGCGGTTGAAGTAAAAGTTCCTTCCGCTCGTGTCTTTGTGTGTTTCCCAGTCGCCCAGCACATGCAGAGGAGAAGTGGAGGGCACAGGTGGCACAGAAGACTGGCAGATCTTCAGCTCCTGCAGGTTGGTGTAAACGGGGGACTCGGGTCGACCCTGTCCGCTCAGAGACACGCTCTGTACACAAAACACAGGGAAAAATGAATTTTTTTTTTGTTCCAGTTCTACATTTATGTATGAGTGTATTTATGTACAGTGGAAGTCAAATTTAGCCCTCCTTTTTTATTTTTCAAATCTTTTAATGCTATATCAGCAGCATTGGCTATATTCATGCCAACACCAAATATTCAATATATAATTTATAATCATAACCAAGGTGCGAATTACAGGTGGTTTGGGGGGGATTAATGCTTGATCACCCCTGAAGGACATCAAAACAAGATGTATGGGGGGTCAGTCCTTTAATACTGAGAAATCGTTTACTCTGACCTGTATAATTAAAATAATAGATAACATAAACATACAATTGACCACCTCTATAATGGTTCAAACCATTGTGATTGCATAATGGCGCCAATCAGTCTATTCGAGAAACAAGTCTGAAATTGGCAGATCTAGATCCCTGACAGACATCGTGTTCACAAAGACTTTCTTGTAAAATAGGTGTTTGTATCTAGATTTAGGATGAAATAAAGTCAGATTAGACACATAGTTTGTAGTTTAACTTACTGTAACATCTGAAATAGCTAATCGAAGAATACTGTTGGTCAGAAAACATTAAATATCCCTCAAAAGGCTGAAAACTTAAATAAGCTTTGTTAATAAACCAGTAAAGCGTATTAATAAAAACGTAAATGACTGAAGTATGTATTACACAAACTAACCGAAACAGTTGACCGCCCTGATCGTCAATGTATAATTTGCACACTAATCATAACAGTTTCTTAAGCATTCATTGTGCAAAAAAATATACAAATAACAACAACACTGACAAAAAGTCATACATTTGTTTTGCTTTGATCAATTATATATTTTCAAAAAATCCTCCAGAAGACACCCATTTAAACCTTTCCCAAGTCTGTAAAATAAAGCTAATATTTGGTTTTTCAGCATAGACTCTAAATGTTTTATAATAAGCACACATCTGTCAAACCACAGGGACAAAGGAAAGAGGAGTAGCTAATAAAACTGATTTATTCTGCCAGGAAACAGAGAGACTCTATAGAGATATCCAAGATTTACTAAGTGCCGAAAACATCTGCCAATTGTTTTATTGAGGCATTTACTGCCGACAACTGGCTGGACTCTTATACTGTTTAAAACAACTTACTGAGAAGAAAACATGAAGAGAATTCAATAAAGATAAGCATGGAAAATGCCATCCAAAAAGCAGAAAATTAAACAGAAAATGTGATGTATATCATTCTTTCATTGGCTTGTCTGATATACAAGTCTTTGAAAACTGTATGATATACACAGTAGTCAACATTTGAAGTGGATCAAAACCCTTCACATTTTGTTTCCTATTTTTCAGAGATTATAAGCCATTTAACAACATCTGTTCTTGTCTTACAATTTTGAAAAACATTTTTGATCCATTTCAAATGTTGACTACTAAATATGAAACAATAATTGTTTGTCTAGTTTCTAGTCCAAATATCTTAAAATTCCATAATCAAAAAGCATTTTCTGGACAAGCAAAACATTGTCAAAATTATTGTCTGGTTTTAGGAAAAGATATGTCCAAATTAAGTAAGCTTTTCCTTACAACAAGCAAAATATTCTGCCAATGGGGTAAGTAAAATAATCTTACAGTGTGTCAAAAGTAAAAACAAGATTATTTTGTTTACACCATTGGCAGATTATTTTGCATGTTTTACAGAAAAACTCAAAAACTATTTCTTAAAACAAGACAACATTTATTGCTTGTATGGAAAATGCTTCTTAATGTAATTTTTTTGTTGATATTTGGACCAGAAAGAAGACAAAAATATCTAAGTAAGAAAATATTTTTTAGCAGTGAATAATTTTAGTTTATATATATATATATATATATATATATATACATATATATATATATATATATATATATACATATATATATACATATATATATATATATACATATATATATATATATATACATATATATATATATACATATATATATATATATACATATATATATATATATATACATATATATATATATATACATATATATATATATATATATATATATATATATATATATATATATATATATATATATATATATATATATATATATATATATAAATTTGTTTTAATATAAAAATGTTTATATAGAAAAGCCAATGGTATACTGAGCACTTACAGTAATGCTGGTGAAATAAAATAAAATAAATAAAATTAAACTCAGCTATTCCGAACTATTTATATAAAACAATATCAAATCACAGCGTTCATTATTCATTTTAATTTAAAAGAAATACATTTCTCATATATATATATATATATATATATATATATATATATATATATATATATATATATATATATATATATATATATATATATATATATATATATATATATATATATATATATATATATATATATATATATATATAAATTTGTTTTAATATAAAAATGTTTATATAGAAAAGCCAATGGTATACTGAGCACTTACAGTAATGCTGGTGAAATAAAATAAAATAAATAAAATTAAACTCAGCTATTCCGAACTATTTATATAAAACAATATCAAATCACAGCATTCATTATTCATTTTAATTTAAAAGAAATACATTTCTCATATATATATATATATATATATATATATATATATATATATATATATATATATATATATATATATATATATATATATATATATTTATTTATTTCGAATGGCATTAACTGCTTAATTATAGTAATGCTAAAACAATCAGCTCTTCCTAACTATTTATAAATCACATCATTCACTATAGGCCTTAATTTAAAAAAAGAAAACATGATTAATTCACACAAAGATGAAACTGGCAAAGATTAATTACAAAATCAGCCTACAGTGCACAAGACGACAACATCATTTAAAAGTAAATTTAAATCAAGCAGAACACTAATGAGCATAACATAGTATAAAAGTAGCTTGGTAATAAACGATTTCCCAAATTAACACACTGCAATCACAGTAAAAGTGCGGTATAGTTCAGCAGAAACATCTGGTTGGTCAACCTTAAAGTAGCAAGTCAATTAAAAGTTGCCTGTATGAGTTATTTTAGAAAATGTCTCTACTTCATACAGTTACAAACACAACATCCTCAATGCTAAATGCCCTGTTATTTTAGTGTAACTCATTGTGAGCTTCACCATAGTGAAGACAAACCACACAATGCAAGAAAGTCGAGCGACTGAAAGAGGAAGAACAAAAATAGCAGTCATTCTCTTACCTGAGATGAACAGTAACTATTGCAGACTGAACATTAACAGAACCAACACTTCATATACTCCAGCTAAAAACACTGATCTGAGCTGTAAATCTATACACGGGATTGTAATTTACTAATAAATACGTGAAAACTGAGTGATGTGAGAGGGAGTTGTTGAACACTGGGTGACACAAAACTAAGGACCAAACCAACAAAGCGATGACCCATTGCTAACCTCGAAAAAAAAATCTGACAGTTCCTGTTTTTTGGAAAGGCCCGTTGGCAGAGCTGAAATTGGTCAGGGTATTTCGAAGAGATGGAAAAGCCTGTTGGATAATCCATCCTGTCATGCATGAAAACAGATGGGATTTCCTGTCATACTGAAATAATAAGGTCAATCGCGGTAATAGACTCACAACTGTTTTCAACGTTTTCCAAAATCCTGTGGGACTGTGGGCAAAACGTTCCAAACGAAAGTGCCAACAGTTTATTATTAATGAATTTCGACTTGTCAGATATTTATTTATTTATTTATTTATTTGGATAATGATCACAAAACTACTCTAAGAGACTTAAAGATTTTGAAACTGAAAACTGGCAATGGGAGGAAGCACAAGAACAAGTTCATTCTAGTTCTGTAAATATCAAGCATGTTACAACTTCTTGTTTAAAAGAAAAGTATACATATAAAAGTTATAATTTGTTTAAATGTAAAAAATATAATAAAGACAATGTTAAAAGAATTAATACTTAATGTATTTATTTCTGATTATGATCAGATCATAATTCACACAGAAATATTAGGTAATAATACATGTTAAATGTAGAATAACTTTCAAATTACATTACAAATGTCTCTTTAAAAATAAATATTGTCATTTTAAAACATTTATTCTTTATGAACATTTAAATAAATTCCATCACAAAATTTATTTTAGTTTTTTAAATTGGAATTAATTACAATTTAATATTATTAGAAATTCATTCTAGCACAGCATTCATTTATATAGTTTTATTTATGGAAATTAATTACAATTTAATATTATTATTATCATAATCATCGTCAATATAATATCATATAATAGAAAGTACATTGTAAAAAAATTATTCTATCACAGCATTAATTTATTTAGTTTTATTTATTGAAATTATTTACAATTTAATATTATTATTATCATGATCATCGTCAATATAATATCCTATAATAGAAAGTACATTGTTAAAAAATCATTCTATCACAGCATTTCTTTATTTAGTTTTATTTATTGAAATTATTTACAATTTAATATTGTAATTATCATGATCATCGTCAATATAATATCCTATAATAGAAAGTACATTGTAAAAAAATCATTCTATCACAGCATTAATTTATTTAGTTTTATTTATTGAAATTATTTACAATTTAATATTATTACTATCATGATCATCGTCAATATAATATCCTATAATAGAAAGTACATTGTAAAAAAATAAATTCCATCACAGCATTAATTTATTTAGTTTTTTTTATTGAAATTTATTACAATTTAACATTACTATTATCATAATCATCCTCAATATATAATATAATAAAAAAGTACACTGTAAAAAGGTGATTAGTTGACTTCAACCATTGCCTTAAAACAATTGAGCAAATCAACTACTGTATGGACATAATTATAAAAATTACATTAAGCCAACATAACAGTTCCAATTTACTCACTCAAGTCAACTTGTTCCTTTTAAAGCAATGGGTTTACACTGTAAAATAATTCTTTCTGCCTTAAAATTTTTAGTTGAATCAAATTAACTGTCAAACTATCAATCAAACTGAAAATATTAAGTTAAACTTTCTATAACTTCAAAAAAATTTTTAAAACCTGATTAACGTATTAAAATAAGTTAAAGCAACATACATATATTTGTTGTCTTAATGCAATTACATTTTGTACAGTGTACTCACTTTAACACCATCACAATCTAAATATCATATTTTCAAACTTACAAGCTTTTAAAAAACACCAGCCAATTATACCTTCAGATTCCTGCTGGTGTCTTCAGCCGCAGCTCTTATTCCAATCAACTCAATAGAGATAGTGAAACTTTCCAGCTCAGTATCCGCATTTAAACCTCAACCCGTGTTTGCATATTGCTCTCTGCCTCAACAATATCCACACTGTATTATCTAGTACAGTAAATATCATATTAAGAGAAACCAGCCTGCACTTATTACTTAATACAAAAAGTAACTCAAGAATAACTCAAACTGAAGTGACCATAAATTCATTTAACACAATATTACATGCACAATATTAATGTTAACACAATATTACATGCACATACACACACACACACACACACACACACACACACGCACACACACACACACACACACACACACACACACACACACACACACACACAGAGAGAGAGACCAGAGAAATGTATTCAAATCTACATCCAGCCACATGGAAATGTGAAGCTCACACCCACGAGGAAATGCAGAGCCAGAAGCTGCGAGAATGCACCAAAACACAACTATAATCAAACGTGTGTATACGAGCTCAGACTGAAGCATCTATGAATGCCGTGCGGTTTCATGTTATGAGAGGTCTGTTGTTGTTCCAGAGATGTTTGCAGATTAGATGCACAGATATGGATGCTAATGAAGCCCTTTGTGGTTACACTCACTCACACACACTCACAGAGATACACACGTATACAGAGGCGTCTGATAGTTTCTGCTCCAAATGTGCTTGCTCATTCAGACATCACAATGGTGCTATAGATGCAGTGGCACCAAGCACTGGGTTCTGCAAGCTTGAAGTAAGAAAATGTTGAAATGTTGATCTGGAGATGATTCATCAGTTTATTCGTCTGTGATCCATGCCAACCATTGCTTTCAGGCATATGCTTAAGTATGAGAGCTACTCGGGTTACTTATAACTGATATCATACTGATATCATACTGTTCTAAAATAATAATAATAATAATAATAATAATAATAATAATGTTATAAATATTAAAAAAATAGTCACAAAACTGTAAAAATTATATTTCAATTAAATATTTTCAATTTAATTTGTCTCTTTGACAATACACATTAGCAAACATTATATTATATTATATTATATTATATTATATTATATTATATTATATTATATTATATTATATTATATTATATTACACACTCAAAAATTTATTTTGCTGCTTGTTTAAACTACTTATTTAAAATAAGTTGAAACAACACAATTCTTGAGGTTTTTTTTGGACAACCTAATAGTTTTATGTTCAGCTAACTGATTTGTGGAATTGTACATGAAGGAATTGTGTGGAACCCTGCATTTTTTACAGTGTATTGTAAAGTGTTACTTAATATATAATATAATATAATATAATATAATATAATATAATATAATATAATATAATATAATATAATATAATATAATATAATATAATGGCAAGAAGGTTGCTGGTTCGAGCCCCCGATGGGTCAGCATGCACTATAGGTGAATTGAATAAGCTAAATTGGCTCTAGTGTATGTGTTTGAATATAATATAATATAATATAATATAATATAATATAATATAATATAATATAATATAATATAATATAATATAATATAATATAATTATTTTACAATTTAAATTATTATTATGTCATCTATCAATGAATAGTAGGAATTTATTTTAATTATTCATCATTGAATAATTACAAATGAAAATACCTATTAACATGAATTATCTAAAAGTAAACAATATTTAATTATAAATATAACTATAATTATTACTAATAATTTTAACTAAACAATGACAAAATATTCGTATAAAATCTGCACTGTAATAATAATTTTAACTATTTGATATACAATTTTTCATAATTTGATAGTCTGATATATTCTGTTTATTAATATTGAGCTTGTTAAATTACACATATTTGTATCAATATATACATTTTAAAATGTAGGTTTTTTTTTAAATATGCACACATATACGTAAATATACATGCAAACTCAATGTAAAATGAAGTAAAAATGTTTCAGCTTAAAATGTATATTGACACATGATGTTTGTTAACTGTATTGTATAGACAGTAGACACAAGATCCAGATCTTTTCTGTTCTTCAGATCGGCCACTAGGGGTCCCTGTTATACCATTAAACATTCTGCCACAGTTGGATTCTATGTAAACATGGCAACCTAAATTCCATTCTTTCCTAAGCATCTCATTACTTTTGGCTGCTTGTGTGTGTGTGTTCAAATTCTGTTTTGGAGACTTAAACTGAGGTGGCTTATAAATCATACTCTACATCATAATGATTAGTTTTCAAAATATCAAAGCGAGAGTGATAGGTTTAGGTTTTGGATAACAGGATAGAATATAAATGTTTTGTACAGCATAGAAAAATCATTATGTTTTGTCCCCACAAGGATAGCAATCCACAACTCTCTGTGTCCACATTAGAGAACTCCATATGCATTACCAGAGAGCCTACGGTTTTGTAAAGTACTTTGATTCATTCTGAATGTAAATTACCCCCTAATTCTGCACTGCTTAGATAATAAATAAATAACTTCTATGTGCAATAAATATTGATTTGAAATAATTGTATTAGCTCAATTGCAGATTAAGACTAAAGCTTCACAAGCCTAAACACAGCTATATGAGCATTGTGCGGTCTGAGGCAATGTCCATTTATATAATGCAGCCATCATTACAGAGCAATGCTGGACTTCAAAATGCCATTACTGACCAATCAGAACAGAGTATTCCAGAGAGGGTCCATTAAGGTTAAGCATGCCATGAACAGAGTTACTTAAAGGCCTTGTGTGCTAAGCTGTGACATACAGTACTCTCTAAGATGGTTACATAAGAGAGTGAGTGTGAATAAGGTACAGCTCAGAGTGAGAAAAACAAAGAAAGACAAGCGAGATTGAAAACTTGAATAAGGTCACGATTCTTTTCTTTTTAGTTATTTTTTTAGATGTTTCTATGGATACGCTTGCATGTGTGCTTTAGGATATACTCAATCTCTCAAATGTGTGCACAACATTAAAGCCAGCTGCTTTACAAACGATCTATCGAAATAAGTAATAAAAAAATACATATATACAAGTCACATCATGTTTCAGATAAAAAAACTACTAAAATTATAAATAATACACTGTAAAAAATGTATATGACAAAAAGTCATGAGAACGAATGTTTTTATGTTACTTAAACTACATACAGCTAAAAAAAAATGTCAAAAGCTGATAAACTTATTAAATAATTTAAATGTAATATTTTTAGTAAGTTTTACTTATTTATGTTCAGATGACAACTAGGGATGAGAGTTTTGGCCTAAAATATAAATCTCAATTAATTGAACATTAACTCAATTACGATTAATGAACGATTATTTTATTTGTTTATTTTTTGCTGACCATTTTGGTAAAGTAAAAATGCATTTTTCTCTGGTACAAGCTGGTCTTGTTGCTCAGTTTTCTCAGTGTTTAAGTTGTCCAGCATCGACATGTAGGTGGCATAATATAACTGAGTGGGGTCACGTGGTAGGGAAAGTAATAGACCTGAAAAAATTCAATCGATTATAGGTTGTGAATAGGCATGGGCTGGTATAAGATTCTGACGGTATGATAACCTTGGATAAAAATATCACAGTTTCACGGAATTGTGATTACTGCTCAAAAATATATTCTTTTTAGATGTCTGGGTAAAAAACTAAAACTTTTTCCCTTTTGGAAACAATATATTTTATTTTGAGAAACATTTATAATATTTTGGAGCAGTAAACATGTCAGGCTAAATAATTTAATTGAATTATTGACTTCTGCTGTGTTCATTTATTTCAAAAACAGATTTTTTTACAATTTAAAAATGCATCTTTGGATATCTTTTCTGCTGGTGATACTGTTGTTCTAAAAAAGTAAATAAAAAAACAGTACACACACCTTAGGAACGGTATTGCCGCAAATTTTGGCGGTTTTAAAACCCTGACTTTTCCAAACCGCGGTACACCATGAAAACGGTTATCATACCATGCCTAGTTGTGAATGATGATTTCGATTACTTTAATTAATCACCCAGCCCTAATGATAACAAAGTTAATTTGATTCAACTAAAAAAAGCTAGGTAGACTTTTGTTTTTACAGTGTATAGTTATAAAAATAACATCGCTTCCTTTATTTATAAAGAGCGCAGACACTAGCCCTTCCACAAAGACAGACTCACTCTTTTCCTCCTGGACTGAGTATGGATGACCAGTGTAACCTACATTTCCATCTGACCGCCTGCAGTCAGGATGCATCCGCTCAGCCACACATTAGCACATCTGTGACATATGCAGAGCCACACAGCCACATCCCCCAGAGCCCCTGAGGGTCTGTCTGTATCTACACTACGAGACCACAGTATCTAATGCAACTGTGTCGAGAAGGACACAACCACACACAAACACACACACGAATCAATAAGTGTGGCTCCAGGAAGCTGATTTAGTAGCAGACAGCAAAGTTTATGGAGAATTTGAGCACTATTTCACAGCTCAGCTACTTCAGCAGTGCTCAAATTCTGATGGAGAGTCAACCAATTAACCTTTAGGTCTTGGGCGCACAGTCTAATGCAGCGTGATCCCACACACACAAACAGACCTCCTGTGCTCATTGCTGATGCTGGCCGTTTCTACAGCACTCAATGAGAATATGAGCCATCTGTCAGAGCAGCATGAAGAACAGCTGTACACTCTCCTCACTCAAGCACTGAAACAGATGTTAGACAAAATGGGTGTAACTGCAATGTACTGTAGGTAAAGGTAAAGGTAAAAGCTAATTGTAAATAATGGTTTCCTTTTTGAACTACAGCTATATTTTCCACGAAACATTCATCCATCTACCCATAATCAATTTATTAATTCATCAAATATTCATCATCCACAAAACCAATCAACTATTCAATAATCTATAATCCATCTATCCATTATCCACCTATTTCATCATCCGCCCATCAACCTATCTATAATCCATCTAACATATATCTATTTCCCTTTTACCCTTCTAACAATAATCCATCCATCCATCCATCCAATCTTCTATACATCCATCAATAATCCAACTTCCATTCATCCACCTATTATTCATCAATCATATTTACACTCACCTTCCATCCACTCATCATTTATCATTCATCCACCCATCAACCTACATATGATCCATCCAACATTTGTTCACTCCCCTTTCATTCTTCTATCAATAATCTATTCAACTATTTATTCATCTATTCATTAATCCACCCATACCTCCATACCTCCCTAAACCAATCATTCATCCATACATACATCCACCTAGTATTAATCTATAACTTATCCATTGATCCACCCATCATTTATTTACCCATCAACTTGTTTATGATTCCTCATGCCCATTGCCTTCAAATCCTTCTATCAACCCAACCAACAACTCGTACAACCATCTATCAATCCACATATCAATCATCCATCCGTCTTCCATATATTAATCTATAATCTATCCAATCTACCTAACATCCGCCTATATTATTCATCTATCATCTACCCAGTCATCTTTCATCAACCAATCATTTATCATTCATCCACCCATCTATCTATGATCCATCTATCATGACCCTTCCCTTTTCATTCTTTTATCAATAACCTATCCAACCATTCCTTCATCCATTCATTAATGCATCCATACATCCATACATCCATACATCCATACATCCATACATACATACATACACAAACCAATCATTCATTCATTCATCCATCTAGTATTAATATCTCATCTATCCGTTTATCCACCCATCACCTATCATTTATTCACTGATCAACCTGTTTATGATTCATCATATGTCCATTCCCTTCTCATCTTTTGATCCATCCATCCATCCACACACCCATCCATCCATTAAACATACATCTGTCTTTCACACATCAATCTATATTCCATGTCAACCTATCCAACATCCATCTATTAATATTAATCTATCATATATCCATTCATCTTCCAACAACCAATCATTTATCATTCATCCACCCATCAATCTATGATCCATCTATCATGACCCTTCCCTTTTCATTCTCCTATCAATAACCTATTCAACCATTCCTTCATCAATCATTAATGCATCCATAAATACACAAATTAATCATTCAATCATCCATCCATCCATCTAGTATTTAAACATCATCTATCCATTGATCCACCCATCACCAATCATTTATTCACCCAACCTGTTTATGATTCATCATATGTCCATTCCCTTCACATCCTTCGATCATCCAACCAACAACTCGTACATCTATACATTCATACATCGATCCACATATCAATCATCCATCTGACTTCCTTAGATCGATCTATAATCCATCCATCAATTTATCCAACATCCATCTATTAATATTAATCTATCATATATCCATTCATCTTCCATCAACCCATCATTTACCATTCATCCACCCATCAACCTATCTATGAACCATCTACATCTCAATAACCCATCCAACAAATCATTCATTCATCCACCCAATCATTCAACTATCCATCATCCACCTATTACTGTTCATCTATCATGTACACTGAAAAAAATTATTCAAAGATGATTCCTTGGATTTACTCAATTTTTTTTTACGTTGAGTGGTTGTAAACAATTTATTTGGGCTGAATTTAAACAAACAAATTAAGTTGAACATTATTAAATTTAATTTGTTTGTTTAAATTCAACACTAATAAATTGTTTGCAACAGTTTTGCATGCAGCACTTTTTTCAGTGTACTCATTCACATACAATCCATCCATCTACCATTTATTGACCTATCAACCTATTTATAATCCAACAAATGTCCATCATCCTTCTATCAATAACCCTTCCAACAAACCATTCATTCATCCATCCACATCAAACATCCATCTGTCTTCCATCCATCAATCCATCCAACATCCACCTATTATTATTCATTTATCATCTCCCTAGTCATCTTCCATCAACCCATCATTAATCATTCATCCACTATTCCACCTATCTCTGATCCATCTAACATGTATCCATTCCACTTTCATACTTCAATCAATATTCCATCCAAATGTTCATTCTTCCATTCATTAATCCATCCATCCATCCATACACATGCCAATCATTCATCCATCCATACATCCATCTAGTATTAATCTATAATCTATCATTGATCCACACATCATTTATCATTTATTCACCCAGCAACCTATTTATGATTAAATCTCCATTCCCCATCTCATCTTTCTATCAATCCATCCAACAACTCGTACATCCATCCATTTATCCATTTATCTATCCACATATCAATCATCCATCTGTCTTCCATACATCAAACTATAACCCGTCCATCTATCCAACATCCACCTATTATTATTAATCTATCATCTACTCAGTCATCTTCCATCAACCCATCATTTATCCTCACATGAACCCATCTCCAACCATCAAAACCCTTCCCCTTTCATTCTTCTATTAAAAACCCATCCAACAAATCATTCATTCATCCACCCAATCATCCATCCACATATCGATCATTCATCTATCCATCATCCACCTATTATTATTCATCTATCATATATTAATTCACACACCATCCACCCATCATCTAACATTTTAGTCACCCATCAACCTACAGTATTTTTGATCCATCTAACATATATCCATTCCCTTTTCAGCCTTCTATCCAACAAATCATTTATTGATTCATCCACATACCAATCATCCATCTATCCTCCATCCATCAAGCTAGAATCCATCCAATTATTTATTCATCCATCCACCTATCAAACATCATTATATATCAATCGTCTATCCATCATGTATTCCTCCATTCATTAATCCATCAAGCTATCATCCACCCAATATCAATTTTCATTACATGCATCCATCTAGGATGCATCCATAAAATATAACAAAGGAAGATATTTTGAAGAATGCTTCAGTGTTTTTCTTTTTGCTACCCAAAATTACGGTCAGTAGGACACAACATTATTTTGAATCCCACAGATTTTCAGAAAAGAAAGCAGGTCATAAGTATTCATATGAGGAAATTCATATCTGAGTGAACTATCCTCATAAGACCACACTGCAAATTAGCTAATTATGAAAATGAGTAGATTTTCCTCAATCATAATCAATGAATGTGGCAGTGAATATATATTTGTGTCTGTGAGTGTGTAGAAGTGTGTGTGCGTGAGTCTGAAAAAACCTGCGGGCAGTGTGCTTTGATGGCAGTCCCAAATCCACTACGGCAGACGGTGCGTCCCGCAACCATGCAAATCCCTGTGCTTTCATTGGTTCCCCTCATCTCCCCAATAACCACTATTAATTATTCAGAAATGTTAGTGAGGACTCCTAGTGTGCAACACTCTGTTCTCTGAGCTCAAAACACTGCATGCGAGTGAGCGCATCTTTAACTTAGTGCTGAAACCATTGGATCCATATAGCCATTGAAGTATTTGGAAGGCAAACATTCTCATTTCATCATCGCAAAACATTATTATCGATAAAGTATATGACTGCATAGACAAAATGATCAACAAATGTTGTGCATATAACTAAAAACAATTCTCTAAAAAGTTTTAATCCAAATTGGTTCAAATCATGAATTAGGTTGTGGCTAAAATGTTCCTGGACAGAAGAGCTAAATAGATGATTCTTTCCTTATCTCTTTCTTCCCTTCCCCCTTTTTTTCCTGGTCTTTCTCTTTTTGTGTTTCCTCTGTGCTGACAGACGCAATTGCTTAAAAAACAGCTCTACTGAAACACTTAATTGAACTGAAACGCTCTATAACACAAGTGTAACTTTTCTGTTTGTAGGTTTTGTCGACTTAACATTTCCTATGAATAACATTTTCTACAGTAAAGCAGACTGAAGCAAAGGGCAGATTGGGGGAAAAAGACTAATCTGAACAGTAAAATTCTTTGGTTAACCTTCACAGATAAACTCTAAAACGAACTAAAACTAACTGCTTTAAAATAGTACATACAATCAATTAATGTAATAATTTTCCAACGTCAGCCACTTTTAAAGTGATATTTCACCCAAAAAATATCATTCACTCACTATTTACTCACCCTCAAGTGGTTCCCAACATTTAGGAGTTCCTTTCTTCTGAGTAATTGTTTTTCTATGGAAGTCAATTGTTACAGCTTACAGAAGTGTAACAGAAGAAAAAAGTAAACGGTGATTCAATGATGACAGAATGCTCATTTTTGGGTGAAATATCCTTTTAAGTATGTGCTTCTGTATGCAATTTATAGTGTGCCATCTTAAAGGCTAACCTGACTATAATACTATGATACAATATACTACAACTCCTTTAATCTATGATTGTCAATAATTCCAACACTGATGACCTGATTGCATTTAGAAAGCATGCTGGTCAGTGCATTCAGACAACATTATACTTCATATATTACAGTACCTGCCGATCAATAATTGAGGCTAAGCTGTATTAGCACCACACAACACAATATATCATTCATGCAATACGTGAATACACTCCTGCCCGTCCAGACACCCCTGGGGAGGCTAAGCCTCCTGACTAATGAGAAAATCCCTCGTTAATTCCTGTTGAGGTATTGCTTCTTGCTAATTACATGGACTGTGTGTTACAAGGCTGGACTGTTGAAAGTATGGCAGTGGTGTGAGGAGCAGGTTGAGCAAAAGACAGTTGAGTTCATATCACAGAAGCAATAAAAAAAGTAATGGTAACATTTTGACGTTAGTTTCAGTCAAACCAATCAATCCAGACTAAAACATATGTAGCATACCACTACCTATAACAAAATCTTCACTAGAACACTGCATGTTTGATATACTGTACCAAATCACTGTTTACCCAGTGTGGCATTACTCAAAGATTGCACTAATGGACCTGGATTGAGGCCAGCACTTGCTCAACCAAACAAAAGCTCTTTTTTTCCACAACACAATATCCAATGTGATCTTAAACGTGTTTTAAAAAGATACAGCAGGTAATGTTTTCTAATAATCACATAGTGAATTATTTTTGTTGTCGTTTTGTTTTTTTAATCCAAGATTCTCTCTCAGTGTTTTTTTTTTTTTTTTTGTTCCCTACACTGGCAGTGAGAAACGTCCCTGAAAGCCTTTTATTTGCTACATCCAGACTTGAAGACTGCAATAGTATTTTGGCTAGCTTACCAAAGGGCTTTATCAAACACTTGCAAAAAGTTCAGAATGCAGCAAGCAGAGTGCTGACTCACATTAGACTCAGGAAATCACTTAAATCCTTTGGCTCACTCGCTGCCAGAACTGATTGCAAGATCCTCCATTTTTTTTAAATGTCTTCACGGTGCACCAACATACCTCAGCAGTAAGGTTACAAAAGACTCATAACTAAAGTGTAAAAAAAATTGCAACTGCTGTTTATTGAGTAGTGTTAACACAGCAGTACACAAAGTGCAAAACAAAAAGTTTCTAACACGCACGCGATGGATGCAAAATTAAGAAAAACATGTTTAAAACAGCCGTTTGCAGACAAAAGCCTTTTATCACAAACTCAAAAAAGTCTTTGTTATATGCTGTTATATGTAAGTCATAATTACTGTCATTTCAAAATACAACATGGCATATTGAGAGTGATTCACCTTGGACTTGGCATTGTGTTTCTTTATCAATGCCTAAATTGATTTGTAGGGGTCAGGTGGTACTGAGGTGACATAGCAAGTCGTAGTTTTGAGAAAATTGCCAGTTTACAAGTTGTAATTACGAGTTGTATGAGGGCGTGAACTCTTTTTACAAGATGGAATCTGGTAATTATGGTAATTACAACATGGTGTAAAAGGACCTTTGTAAAGCATAACAGCTCTACTAAAAGTGCAACCCTTATTGGTTGGTCAGCTTTGTTCATACTGCAATAGACACTCAATTATTAAAAAAAAACTCACTAACATCATGCAAATGTTCATGATGTTCAGCCAATTATTAAACAAATAAATAAATTAATTAATTAATCCTACCACATTTTAGCACATTTCTGTTTTGATTAGCTATCTAAAACATGGCATAAAACCGACATTTTTTGTAATTGTATTTAGATGGATAATATAACTAGTTCTGATCCAGAAGTCAATTTTCTTTTAGTAAAACAGGTCTAACTTATAAATATAACTGTTTCCAATAGGTTTCTTTGCATTAGTAACAGCTCCTTTATGTTAATGATTCTGACTGACTGTCAGCTTTTGAACATTTATCAGCAAGAAATAAACTCGTGATCTCAACAATAGGCCTACAGTTTCTTGGTATTAGTATTGCTGTAGTCTATTTGAGTATATTTGTTGTTATAGTACAATCTCAGCTATATCATTTTATATTGACAACAGTTTTTAGAATTCTTTTTTTCTAGAATAACACCGTTTCAGAAAAATAATAAGAAAACCATAGTAATTGCAATAATTCAGTGCCACCATATGAACAATTTGTTCATGTAATCCATAAAATACTATCTTTTGTCTGATTATGAGTATTTTAAAATGTGATAATTAACTATGTTTTTGGAAACAACAAGTAAAGAACACTGACTGAATACAAATACATATAAAAATTTTATTTTCAACTTCTCTCTCAAACAATCAGCCTGGTTATAGATTCCCTACAAACATAATTGACTTATAAAACGTACTGCTAAAGTTTGTATTTATTGAAGCATTCTGGAGTAGTATGTCCTACAGTATTTACAACACACATGCCACTTAAAACAAGTTACGAACTCAAATTTAAATTAGTTTTCATCATAAAATGCTTCGGTCCTTAATTGTGACTGATCAGAAGTCCTGTGTAGCATGTGCTTTACTGTGTAAAGTGTACCACTGCATAACGCCATTAGCAACCACCCTGTAAGTAATACTGTCACAATGCATCCACATACTTTAAATTTAGCAGAAAAAGGTGGTTTGCTATATTTAAAATATATATATATATGAGTGAATATGTCAGATGAGGCTTTTGAAGGCAAGAATTTGCTACTGATTCGCTATCAGCAACAACTTTTTTTGCAGATGGATGATTTATATACCTTCATTTAAGTTTTAATACTGTTATTGTGTGGTAACCATTTTATAAAAGTAATAAGGTATTTGTTGTTGTACTTACAATTTATAACAGCCTCTTCAAGGGTGCAACAGTATGTCATAGATTATTACTTAATAATTTTGAAGCACTTAAGAGACAGTTTTCCTCAGAGACACAGTCTACAAAGGTCAATATTTCAGTTCATCATGTATAACAGGAAATATTAACCAATACTACAAATGTCTTGATTGTATCTTTGGGCATTAAGGAAATGCCTTCTAGACAGACCTTTTCCTCTTCCTCTTTGTCTCATAATCACAGTCTGATAACCCAGACGGAGAAGTATTTTTTAATAATTTTATAAAGGTGAATTAAATTAAGAGCAGGTCAAACACCAGTCAAATGACCTGACACACATATTAAATGTAATCATGCTTGTTGTTAGCCCTTCCAAAATCTAATAATAAATCCCAACGGTGGGTTCTAGACTCACATTAAGCACATGGCTTGTTAACAAAGGTGCCAAGATTTTGTGGCGCACTTGCTGTGCTAGATCACCATGACTGATTTACTCAAGTGTTGTTCCATCACCCCTGTACACACAAGCACAGCAGGACTAACGAAACGTCTTAGATGCTCGTCGAACGTCTGCCACGAGGACTAAAGGAGATGACGGCTCTTGGTACAGGGAGCACAATGGCTATTCAGGCAAGGCTGCCCTCAGAACAACTCACAATGACTCAACAAAGAGGAACAGAAAGATGAATAGACAGAGCGAGGCGATTCGGGAGAGACACGGATACAGCCAGAAAGCATTTTTAAAAGTGCCACTTTCTTAACGCAGACCTATGACTTCTAAAACCTCCAGAGATTAGAGCTCCATCAGTCGACCATCAAGAAATCAGAGACAAACTGTTTTTGTTTGTTTGTTTGTTTGTTTGTTTGTTTGTTTGTTTGTTTATGTGTTTGTGGTAATTTGGCAAAACTGTGTTGTGTGAAATACTGGATGAAAATACAAAGTTATAAATTGGAGTACATATGATGTATGACGAAAGTATCTATGATGTAAAAGTTGACATGGTGTTTTCTTTTTAGACAATCTCTGTATAATACACATTAAACACCCTTGCAGCTGCTTTGTTTACATCACAAACCAAAGAAATGGTACTTTGTATGCTTGTCTATTGTATAAACCTTACCTGCAGGTGAACTAGACAGCGAATTAGCATTTTTATTCAGCCTGTCTACTGTTTTATTTTTGTGCAAGTTTGTGTTTATGTAGCACAAAATCGCAAAACTAAAATCACTAGATTTTTATTTTACATTCTGAAATGTTACTCCAAAGCTAATGTATTTAGCGTCTTTTTGAAACAAATTTTATTCTAAAAACTACTTACTAGTGTCTATGATTTGTAATTCAACCAATTGGCCTCACCTATCTTTTCTGCTTAGGTCAGTTTGCTCAGTAGCGCACATTGTACTTGCGATGCAGAGTGCTGAAAAGATATTGGTAGGGTTTAGGGAAGGCTTACGCTGGGTTCACACCAGACATGAAGCACTGCGTCACTCACTCTGATTTACTCGTGGGATGTTTTTCCCCTCATGGAAATTTTCCAACTATTGGAACTTGCATGGTAGGTGCGATTGAGGTAAATTCTGCAAGTTTAGGGCAAATGAATTCTGTGTCATTTGCCTTTTGAATGATTTTGTATGTGATTTACTCTAATAGCTCGTTTCCACTAAGCGGTACGGTACGGTGCAGTTTTATGGCCATTTCCACTGTCAAAAGATACCTAAAAGTGATCCGTACCGTACCACTTTTTGGTTACTATTTGCAAAGGGTACCTAGCATGACAAAAGAGTACCAAAAGGCACAGCTAGATGCGCAGCTGAACGCTATTAATTTACAGAGAAACGATCCATGGTCGACCAGAGCTCAATCAAATCTTGTTGTTGTCTTGATGAACAGTCACAAAGCCAAGAAGAACAAAATCTGCTGTGTCCTGTTCTTGTTTTACGAGGCCGTCTAAAAGTGCGAGTGGTTTCACTTTCTCCAGAGAGCTCACGATCGGTCACGTGCTTGTCTATATTTGAAATAACGAACTTCTTGAGCTCATGATAATGTGCGTGTGTTTCTGACATCCAATAAAACAAAGCAGCAAATTATGTTTTTAGCAACCTAAAAGATGAAGAAACTGCCATGTTTAACTATTATCAGCACCTTTTGGACTGTTATGAACTTGGAATGACCGAAATACTTTCTAACAGAGGTTACATGTGCTGGTGAAGATTAAAGATGGAGATGAGAGGTTTGCACTGACTGTAGGCTATATGTTGTGTGTTGTTTTTGAACTCAAATAAGGACTAAATGTGTGCTGTGTGTGTGGTTTTTCTGTTATTGGTAACATGTCGGAGACTGTATGTGTTCATATTTGTTGCATTTATTTATTTATTTCATATAGTTACAGATGTTACAGTAGGATATTTTCATTGATCTATAGTTATAATCAAATCATGTTCATAGAAAAGTTAGTAATGAACATTTATACACAAGTATTTATGTTTATAAAGCCTCTTTTTTTGTGAGAAGTGCTTCTCATATGATAGGTAAACAACCCGAACAGCTTTACTTTGAGCGAGATTTCCTTGAGCGAGAATGAAGTCGACTGAAACTTTCTGTTTGGTACCCTTTTGGCAGTACTGTACCGTACTGTACCACTCAGAGGAAATGGGTCATTAGGAATACTGAATTCTGCGCTTAGTGTGAACACAGCATTAGGTCTGTCCAACAAATCCCACATTCTTGTGGACAACAAAACTTTCCCCAAGTAATCCAATGTAATGCATTGTGTTCATCTATTCATATTTAAATTTCTTGTTTCTGTCGTAAAAAAAAAAAAGAATAAATAAAACAAAAAATAGCATCAGAACAGACCAGTTTACTTGTATAAAAAACAGCTATCAGAATTAAGATCTGTGCATCACTACCCTATAAGCAGTCTGGAAATGTCAGTCTTTGCATTGGAAACATCCAGAAACTTTTCTTGCCGGCAGAACTGAACAGTGTGTTTGAAGGATTGTGGGACGGGAATTCCAATTATTTAAAACTATAGGAGAAAAGCATTCCCAACGCTCAATGCATCAATATCAGGCCATGTGCTAGCTGCGTAAAACACCCATGCTTGGCCTCAACATGACCTTTAGCTGCAGAAATAGACGCAAAACAATGTGTCTTTTTCACGATGACCACAAAGCCGCAGCACTGGCAGAACAAAGCTGAAGTTTGAGCATGCAGTATGAATGACAAGTTAATCAGCAAAATGACATCAACAGCCACAGTGACGCAACCTGTACTTGCCTCTCTGCTGCTCTCTGTTCAGAAAACAACTGACTTCATCCTGCTCTCCTACACACTGTTCATCACTCGTAGGTCAAGTTATGTGTGGGATTTCACCACAAAAGCACAGGGTTTTCCAGTCATGGAAGAGTTAGACTGCACAACAGCCAATGCCTTGTATTGTGTAATGCTGATTGGGAGCACATTTAAGACAAATCTTTCAGTATCAGTGAAGAAAAGATTGGTCTAATCTTTTTGTATAAACTGATGAATTATTCTTTGACAATAAAGATAATAAAGATGTATTTTGTGACAATATATGTCTCTTCACATTTTTTGCAATGAAATGCATCCTTGCTAAATAAAGTATCTTCTATTAAAAGTATAAAGTATTTTCTATCAAAGAAAAACTAAATTAAGCAATTAAAATTGTTTTTGAAGACATTTTAGTTTTTGAGACATCAAAAAAAATTTAATTTAATTTATTTAATTAGCAAACGTGATTTGAAAACAGCGGTGTAACAGATCACAAATCACATGGTTCAGATCACATTATGTTTTTTTTAGTCATGGATCTGACTATTTTTTGGATCAGCCAAAAAGGGGAGGAGACAAATGTAATTTGCTTTCCATTTATTACAAAACAGTACAGCAAGACACTTTTGGTTTTAACAAAACAGAACTGAGAACTTGTAATTTTATTAAAAAGAAACTGAAGAAATAATCAGCTGAATAAAAATAACTAATAAAATATTATGTACTGTGAAAAATTCACTGTTACTACAAATATTGCTGATAACACTAAATGTATAAATATAATATTATAATTTCTAAAACCCATATTTATTTTTAATCACTTCAGGTTTCATTGCAAGACAAATCATTTTTGAAGAATTATTCAGTGGCATATTTTTGATGGCTGGTTGTTGCCACCTATTAATTGAATAATGTAATTGCTGCATACAACTTTCATTTTTGAGCGTTTTTAAATGCGTTTGACAGTGATTTTAATCTTTACCATAAACATCAGTGATTTTATCTAAACTACAAACTGTTATCCCAGCACTGTGTTATTTCACTGTTTGTAAACTAAAGACTGAATCTCTTGATTTTTGCGTTTTTCAAGCACAGATTTGAATGCAGCGATTAATAAACATATGCAAATCACCATTATTTTTAATTTATTGCGTAGTTGTTGAGATCCTGATCTTTAGATGATTAATCATGCAGCTTACACTAAATGCAGGCTAAACAAGTAACAGAAAACACCTTTAATGAAACCCACCACATCCCGAATAACCTACCACAACTTCTTTTGTCATCATCATATTTTACAAAACACGTGATTTGAATGACGCGAGAGGCGATCTCTCTGTGATCGTTACAAATTTAGGATAAATCTACCAGTTAAAAAAAATTATTCATCTGTGAGCCACATGTGTTCCGAGCCATGGGTTGTGATCTGTACGAATCATAGATCAACCGTGAACTGTGCAGCCCCAAAATACTAAATTAATTGTCATTTTACATCATTATACTATCCATCAAACTGCTAGTTTTTACCCATTTGTAGGCCCACACAGAATCTGCGCGCGCAGAATTCCGCAGATTTCCACAGATTTTTAGCCCATCATTAATTCTGTTTATTTACTTGAGTAAATGTGTGTAAATCTAAATTTATTCAGTTTTTTAATTAATTACAGTAATATTATTGACAAATATGAAAATGTTAATCTGATTTATGTACAATGCAGTTTGTACAGTAATATTTTCTGTCTTTTAGTAGATCTATTATATGAGAGACCTTTTTTGTTTACCAAATAAAGTGAATCTAATTGGATTTGCATTTTAAACATTAAATAACAGTTAAAAAGATATGATTTTTTTATTTCATATTTTAAGGTTTTATTAAGTTATGATACTCCAGCCTGATCTCACGAGAAATTTTACGTTTTGACAGTTTAGTGGCTAATTCGTACGAATTCGTATGATTTTAAAAAGGAGGCGTGGCACCTAACCCCACCCCTAAACCCAATCGTCATTGGCGGATGAGCAAATCGTACTAAATTGTACGAATTAGATCGTACGAATTCATACGAATTAGCCACTAAATCAAAAGTTACGAATTGCCATGAGATTGTGTTGGATACTCCCAAAATAATTCCGGAGAAATCCGCAGATTTTTACCAAAATTCTCTGCAGAAATAGCAAAAAACGTCTGCAGATTCCGTCTGGCCCTACCCATTTGTCAGAAAAATGAATTTCAGCATTATCATATATTCTTTTATCTACTTCTGTAATTTAGACCAAGTGTTATTTCATTTTTACATCAATACATCTGTTGTTCTGAATGATTTTTTTCCTTTAAAATAGTTACTTGAAACAACAAATTAGACATTTTAATTCCATTTAATATGCTTTCTATAAAATCACTTTATACATCACCAAAACATAAGTCACGTGTTTGACCAATATATTACATTGTTTTATACTTCTACATCCCACGCCACATCCCTGCATTTAATCATTACTCTATTAGCATTTTCATTTAAATGCCAAAAGATGCTATGAATAACAACAGTACAGAAAACACAGAAGAAAAAAAAAAATCATACAAATCACAAAGCCACACCCTTAAACAACTAGAACTCCACCTGCATTAAGCATCAGCCTTTACATCTCAGTATTGTAACTTTTGACTCTACAGAACTCACCAGGTAGTGTGGAGATCGCAAGTAAGAAAACATGTCTGCTGTGGGTCTGGGCACAAAATAGGCCCACCCTGCTAAAGTGTAGTCTTTGTAGCAGCAAAATGATAAAGTACCAATACGAGAGCAGAATCTAACACAAGACAGTCACTGCTTTCCAAGCCAAAGGCACAAAGAGGCAGGCACTAGGTGCTTAAAGAGAGCATCTTAGGCAGTTAAATATAGAAGCAGTGGAGTTCTCTTTAAATAGGCTCACTCATTAGGACACTGGACTTTACCATTGTAGAGTGAATGAGAGCGAGAGAGAGAGAGAGAGAGAGAGAGAGAGAGAGAGAGAGAGAGAGAGAGAGAGAGAGAGAGAGAGAGAGAGTAATGCAAGAGCTCAGAGAAAGCAGGGCAGGTCGGCCTTGTAGAGTGAAGGTTTGCTAGCAAAGGTCAGAGGTCATGGCATAGAGATCAATGGAGATGCAGTTCACACGCTCCGCAGAGGAACGATGGGATTTCAATCGCTATGGATCCTCTTCATGTGTCTGTCAGTTCACTCTGACAGTGATTAAAT